>NW_024609468.1:152500-172500 GCF_018296145.1 Oncorhynchus tshawytscha
CACAGAACATGACAGAATACAGAACACAGAACACAGAATATGACAGAATACAGAACATTAACAGACAAGAACAGCTCAAGGACAGAACTACGTAATAACAAAATGAAGGCCGTAATCTACATATCAACACACACTGTCCAGGTCCAATAGGAGAGAGGCGTTGTGGCTGAGAGGTGTAACCTACATATCAACACACACTGTCCAATACAGAAGGCGTTGTGGCTGACAGAATACATATCAACACAAACTGTCCACAGAACACAGAACAGGCGTTGTGACTGAGAACCTACATATCAACACACACTGTCCAATAGGACAGAGACGTTGTGGCTGAGAGGTGTAACCTACATATCAACACACAAACTGTCCAAGTCTGTCCTAATACAGGCAAGGCGTTGTGGCTGAGAGGTGTAACCTACATATCAACACACACTGTCCAGGTCCAATAGGAGAGAGGTGTAACCTACATATCAACACACACTGTCCAGGTCCAATAGGAGAGAGGCGTTGTGGCTGAGAGGTGTAACCTACATATCAACACACACTGTCCAGGTCCAATAGGAGAGAGGCGTTGTGGCTGAGAGGTGTAACCTACATATCAACACACACTGTCCAGGTCCAATAGGAGAGAGGCGTTGTGGCTGAGAGGTGTAACCTACATATCAACACACACTGTCCAGGTCCAATAGGAGAGAGGCGTTGTGGCTGAGAGGTGTAACCTACATATCAACACACACTGTCCAGGTCCAATAGGAGAGAGGCGTAACCTACATATCAACACACACTGTCCAGGTCCAATAGGAGAGAGGCGTAACCTACATATCAACACACACTGTCCAGGTCCAATAGGAGAGAGGCGTAACCTACATATCAACACACACTGTCCAGGTCCAATAGGAGAGAGGCGTTGTGGCTGAGAGGTGTAACCTACATATCAACACACACTGTCCAGGTCCAATAGGAGAGAGGCGTAACCTACATATCAACACACACTGTCCAGGTCCAATAGGAGAGAGGCGTAACCTACATATCAACACACACTGTCCAGGTCCAATAGGAGAGAGGCGTTGTGGCTGAGAGGTGTAACCTACATATCAACACACACTGTCCAAAGGTCCAATAGGAGAGAGGCGTTGGGGCTGAGAGGTGTAACCTACATATCAACACACACACAAAGGTCCAATAGGAGAGAGGCGTTGTGGCTGAGAGGTGTAACCTACATATCAACACAAACTGTCCAATAGGAGAGAGGCGTTGTGGCTGAGAGGTGTAACCTACATATCAACACACACTGTCCAGGTCCAATAGGAGAGAGGCGTTGTGGCTGAGAGGTGTAACCTACATATCACACACAAACTGTCCAGGTCCAATAGGAGAGAGGCGTTGTGGCTGAGAGGTGTAACCTACATATCAACACACACTGTCCAATAGGAGAGAGGCGTTGGGGCTGAGAGGTGTAACCTACATATCAACACACACACTGTCCAGGTCCAATAGGAGAGAGGCGTTGGGGCTGAGAGGTGTAACCTACATATCAACACACACTGTCCAATAGGAGAGAGGCGTTGTGGCTGAGAGGTATAACCTACATATCAACACACACTGTCCAATAGGAGAGAGGCGTTGTGGCTGAGAGGTATAACCTACATATCAACACACACTGTCCAATAGGAGAGAGGCGTTGGGGCTGAGAGGTGTGTCTTTTCCTGTTGTTTTGAACCAGGTTTGCTGTTTACTTCAGCAATATGAGATGGAAGGAAGTTCCATGCAATAATGGCTCTATATAATACTGTTGTACGCTTTCTTGAATTTGTTCTGGATTTGGGGACTGTGAAAAGACCCCTGGTGGCTTGTCTGGTGGGGTAAGTGTGTGTGTCAGAGCTGTCTGTAAGTTGACTTTGCAAACAATTTGGGCTTTACAACACATGAATGTTTCATTCTGATGGGCTCTGATGGCTGTGCTGCTGCCAATACGACCACAATAGAATAGGTCATTAAGGCATCGCTCAGCTCTGAGTCCCAAATGGCAACCGATTACCACTTTAGTGCACTACTTTAGGCCCATAGGACTCTAAAGTAGGGCACTATATAGGGGATAGGGTCCCACAACCCAGATCTTTATTCCGTATCCGTTACATCTGGAGCTAATTAGACCAGCCAATCAGCAGACCTCGTTCTGACACCACCTTTCTCTGGCTCACCGTGTCAGGGAATACTAGCCAATTAGCAGCAGCATCCCAGCAACTAGTGTTTCATTAGCCTTTAGCCTAACGAACTGCATTCATCACAGCTCTGTCCGCGTCTGCACGGCAATCAGGTCGACACGAAGGAGGATGAAGTAGTGGGATACAGAACCGCTGACTGAAATAGGGGGGTGCAGCTGTAGCTGTATGAGTGAGGTCAATCACACTTACAGTGACTAACACATTCAGAGATTACATTGTGTTGTTTACAATGAAGTCAGTGCTGATCTAGGATCAGGTCGTCCTTGTCTATATAGTCTGATTCAGTGGGCTCTAGAAGACAAACTGATCTAGGATCAGGTCGCCCTTGTCTATATAGTCTGATTCAGTGGGCTCTAGAAGACAAACTGATCTAGGATCAGGTCGTCCTTGTCTATATAGTCTGATTCAGTGGGCTCTAGAAGACAAACTGATCTAGGATCAGGTCGCCCTTGTCTATATAGTCTGATTCAGTGGGCTCTAGAAGACAAACTGATCTAGGATCAGGTCGCCCTTGTCTATATAGTCTGATTCAGTGGGCTCTAGAAGACAAACTGATCTAGGATCAGGTCGCCCTTGTCTATATAGTCTGATTCAGTGGGCTCTAGAAGACAAACTGATCTAGGATCAGGTCGCCCTTGTCTATATAGTCTGATTCAGTGGGCTCTAGAAGACAAACTGATCTAGGATCAGGTCGCCCTTGTCTATATAGTCTGATTCAGTGGGCTCTAGAAGACAAACTGATCTAGGATCAGGTCGCCCTTGTCTATATAGTCTGATTCAGTGGGCTCTAGAAGACAAACTGATCTAGGATCAGGTCGCCCTTGTCTATATAGTCTGATTCAGTGGGCTCTAGAAGACAAACTCATCTAGGATCATGTTCCCTTGTCTATATAGTCTGATTCAGCTCTAGAAGACAAACTGATCTGGAGCATGTTCTCCATGTCTATATAGTCTGATTCAGTGGGCTCTAGAAGACAAACTGATCTAGGATCAGGTCGCCCTTGTCTATATAGTCTGATTCAGTGGGCTCTAGAAGGCACTCTTTGTGAATACAGACTCAGGTTTGACTACTCACTGTGAGCATGTTCTCCATGTCTATATAATCTGATTGTAGATCAGTTTGACTACTCACTGTGAGCATGTTCTCCATGTCTATATAATCTGATTGTAGATCAGTTTGACTACTCACTGTGAGCATGTTCTCCATGTCTATATAATCTGATTGTAGATCAGTTTGACTACTCACTGTGAGCATGTTCTCCATGTCTATATAATCTGATTGTAGATCAGTTTGACTACTCACTGTGAGCATGTTCTCCATGTCTATATAATCTGATTGTAGATCAGTTTGACTACTCACTGTGAGCATGTTCTCCATGTCTATATAATCTGATTGTAGATCAGTTTGACTACTCACTGTGAGCATGTTCTCCATGTCTATATAATCTGATTGTAGATCAGTTTGACTACTCACTGTGAGCATGTTCTCCATGTCTATATAATCTGATTGTAGATCAGTTTGACTACTCACTGTGAGCATGTTCTCCATGTCTATATAATCTGATTGTAGATCAGTTTGACTACTCACTGTGAGCATGTTCTCCATGTCTATATAATCTGATTGCAGATCAGTTTGACTACTCACTGTGAGCATGTTCTCCATGTCTATATAATCTGATTGTAGATCAGTTTGACTACTCACTGTGAGCATGTTCTCCATGTCTATATAATCTGATTGTAGATCAGTTTGACTACTCACTGTGAGCATGTTCTCCATGTCTATATAATCTGATTGTAGATCAGTTTGACTACTCACTGTGAGCATGTTCTCCATGTCTATATAATCTGATTGTAGATCAGTTTGACTACTCACTGTGAGCATGTTCTCCATGTCTATATAATCTGATTGTAGATCAGTTTGACTACTCACTGTGAGCATGTTCTCCATGTCTATATAATCTGATTGTAGATCAGTTTGACTACTCACTGTGAGCATGTTCTCCATGTCTATATAATCTGATTGTAGATCAGTTTGACTACTCACTGTGAGCATGTTCTCCATGTCTATATAATCTGATTGTAGATCAGTTTGACTACTCACTGGGAGGGGGAGGGGGCGAGAGGGGGAGGGGGGGGCGAGAGAGAGAGAGGGGGGAGAGTGTGAGCATGTTCTCCATGGGGCGAGCACAGCCAGTTCTATGTCTATATAATCTGATTGTAGATCAGTTTGACTACTCACTGTGAGCATGTTCTCCATGTCTATATAATCTGATTGTAGATCAGTTTGACTACTCACTGTGAGCATGTTCTCCATGTCTATATAATCTGATTGTAGATCAGTTTGACTACTCACTGTGAGCATGTCATCACACTTCATGTCTGGCGTCTCTCCCTCTTCCCCTCGATTGTAGAACTTCCTGAAGAAGTTGAACGCCACCACGGTGTAGAGATACACCACCACAGCCAGTAGTCCTACTGTCAGAACCAGCTGGGAGGGGGGGGGGGGGGGAGGGGGGGGAGAGAGAGGTCGTTATTAGTGAAGAAGTTGAACGCCACCACGGTGTAGAGATACACCACCACAGCCAGTAGTCCTACTGTCAGAACCAGCTGGGGGGGGGGGAGAGAGAGAGAGAGAGAGAGAGGGGGCGAGAGAGATTGGGGGGGCGAGAGAGAGAGGGACCATTCCTCCAGGGGGGCGAGGGGGTATTGCACCAGAGAGAGAGAGACAGATACACCACCACAGCCAGTAGTCCTAGAGTCAGAAGAGAGCTGGGAGAGGGAGATTGGGAGGAGGCGAGAGAGAGAGGAGGGGGGGCGAGAGAGAGAGAGAGAGAGAGGTCGTTATTAGTGAAGAAGTTGAAAGCGACCATGGAAATATATTATTTTCATTCTAATACAATTGCTCAAAGACAAATATTTTGTTTAACAAGTAATACTTTTTCTTCTCAAAATAGTAGGGGTCAAAATGATTGTCACCCCTGTTTTCAATACCTTACGAGGATGACAACACTGAGCCTTATGTTGTTGAACACATTGGGAGGGGTATTAGACCATTCCTCCAGACAGAAACACATTGGGAGGGGTATTAGACCATTCCTCCAGACAGAAACACATTGGGAGGGGTATTAGACCATTCCTCCAGACAGAAACACATTGGGAGGGGTATTAGACCATTCCTCCAGACAGAAACACATTGGGAGGGGTATTAGACCATTCCTCCAGACAGAAACACATTGGGAGGGGTATTAGACCATTCCTCCAGACAGAAACACCAGACCATTCCTCCAGACAGAAACACATTGGGAGGGGTATTAGACCATTCCTCCAGACAGAAACACATTGGGAGGGGTATTAGACCATTCCTCCAGACAGAAACACATTGGGAGGGGTATTAGACCATTCCTCCAGACAGAAACACATTGGGAGGGGTATTAGACCATTCCTCCAGACAGAAACACATTGGGAGGGGTATTAGACCATTCCTCCAGACAGAAACACATTGGGAGGGGTATTAGACCATTCCTCCAGACAGAAACACATTGGGAGGGGTATTAGACCATTCCTCCAGACAGAAACACATTGGGAGGGGTATTAGACCATTCCTCCAGACAGAAACACATTGGGAGGGGTATTAGACCATTCCTCCAGACAGAAACACATTGGGAGGGGTATTGGGAGACCATTCCTCCAGACAGAAACACATTGGGAGGGGTATTAGACCATTCCTCCAGACAGAAACACATTGGGAGGGGTATTAGACCATTCCTCCAGACAGAAACACATTGGGAGGGGTATTAGACCATTCCTCCAGACAGAAACACATTGGGAGGGGTATTAGACCATTCCTCCAGACAGAAACACATTGGGAGGGGTATTAGACCATTCCTCCAGACAGAAACACATTGGGAGGGGTATTAGACCATTCCTCCAGACAGAAACACATTGGGAGGGGTATTAGACCATTCCTCCATACAGAAACGCATTGCATTTATATCTGCAGGCATCCAATTATCCAACTAACGCCTGGATAATTATTAGTAAATGGTGAATAATGATGAGTGAGAAAGTTGTAGAGGCATAAATATCATACCCCCCAAAAAACAATAACCTTCTTAATGGTAATGGTGAGAGGTTAGCATGTCTTGGGGTATGATATAAAATGCTAACCTTCTTAATGGTAATGGTGAGAGGTTAGCCTGTTTTAATGCTAACCTCCTTAATGGTGATGGTGAGAGGTTAGCATATTTTAATGCTAACCTTCTGGTAACGGTGAGAGGTTAGCCTGTTTTAATGCTAACCTTCTGGTAATGGTGAGAGGTTAGCCTGTTTTAATGCTAACCTTCTGGTAACGGTGGGAGATTAGCCTGTTTTAATGCTAACCTTCTGGTAACGGTGAGAGGTTAGCCTGTTTTAATGCTAACCTTCTGGTAACGGTGGGAGATTAGCCTGTTTTAATGCTAACCTTCTGGTAACGGTGAGAGGTTAGCCTGTTTTAATGCTAACCTCCTTAATGGTGACGGTGAGAGGTTAGCCTGTTTTAATGCTAACCTCCTTAATGGTGACGGTGAGAGGTTAGCCTGTTTTAATGCTAACCTCCTTAATGGTGACAGTGAGAGGTTAGCCTGTTTTAATGCTAACCTCCTTAATGGTAACGGTGAGAGGTTAGCCTGTTTTAATGCTAACCTCCTTAATGGTAACGGTGAGAGGTTAGCCTGTTTTAATGCTAACCTCCTTAATGGTAACGGTGAGAGGTTAGCCTGTTTTAGGGGTATGATATAGTGATAAAGCCCAGACACAGTGATAAAGCCCAGACACAGTGATAAAGTCCAGACACAGTGATGAAGCCCAGACACAGTGATGAAGCCCAGACACAGTGATGAAGCCCAGACACAGTGATGAAGCCCAGACACAGTGATAAAGCCCAGACACAGTGATAAAGCCCAGACACAGTGATAAAGCCCAGACACAGTGATGAAGCCCAGACACAGTGATAAAGTCCAGACACAGTGATAAAGCCCAGACACAGTGATAAAGCCCAGACACAGTGATAAAGCCCAGAGCAGACACAGTGATAAAGCCCAGAGCAGACACAGTGATAAAGCCCAGACACAGTGATAAAGCCCAGAGCAGACACAGTGATAAAGCCCAGACACAGTGATAAAGCCCAGACACAGTGATAAAGCCCAGACACAGTGATAAAGCCCAGACACAGTGATAAAGCCCAGAGCAGAGACCGTGATAAAGTCCAGACCAGAGACAGTGATAAAGCCCAGACCAGACACAGTGATAAAGCCCAGACACAGTGATAAAGCCCAGATACAGTGATAAAGCCCAGACACAGTGATAAAGCCCAGACACAGTGATAAAGACCAGATACAGTGATAAAACCCAGACACAGTGATAAAACCCAGACACAGTGATAAAGCCCAGACACAGTGATAAAGCCCAGACACAGTGATAAAAGACACCCAGACACAGTGATAAAGCCCAGACACAGTGATGAAGCCCAGAGCAGACACAGTGATAAAGCCCAGAGCAGACACAGTGATAAAGCCCAGATACAGTGATAAAGCCCAGACACAGTGATAAAGCCCAGACACAGTGATAAAGCCCAGACACAGTGATAAAGCCCAGAGCAGACACAGTGATAAAGCCCAGATACAGTGATAAAGCCCAGACACAGTGATAAAGCCCAGACACAGTGATAAAGCCCAGATACAGTGATAAAGCCCAGACACAGTGATAAAGCCCAGACACAGTGATAAAGACCAGATACAGTGATAAAACCCAGACACAGTGATAAAGCCCAGACACAGTGATAAAGCCCAGACACAGTGATAAAGACCAGATACAGTGATAAAACCCAGACACAGTGATAAAACCCAGACACAGTGATAAAACCCAGACACAGTGATAAAACCCAGACACAGTGATAAAGCCCAGACACAGTGATAAAGCCCAGAGCAGACACCAGTACCTGTTTGCCGTTGTGCGTGACAGAAGACAGAATGGTGCGGAGGGTCTTGAAGCCCATGGCGATGTCCAGGAGATGAGCAGCGAAGAAGAAGTTGTTGTAGTGACCCAGGATGGACATGGTCATATACCAAGCCAGGTACAGGAACGACTGCAGGGGTCAGGTAGAAGAAGAAGACGAAGAAGACGAAGAAGAGTTAGAAATAATGTCTGCTAAATGGCATATAAAATGTATTATTGTATATTAAATAAAAAGTTGAAGTTACTTAGCAGGATGAAATAAGTCTTTATTTACATTGTCTGTGAAGACGACTCCTAGTTTCCAGATCTGGTACTTGACATCAACAGAGTTTAATCTGTAACAGACCAGGGGAGACAAGAGAGAACACAACATCAACACGATTCATGTTGGGGTGTATTTGTCATCGATCAGGCCTGTTGCTGCCACCATCCTGTACAGTGATTGGTCATGCTGCTATCATCATGTACAGTGATTGGTCATGTTGCTATCATCATGTACAGTGATTGGTCATGTTGCTATCATCCTGTACAGTGATTGGTCATGTTGCTATCATCCTGTACAGTGATTGGTCATGTTGCTATCATCATGTACAGTGATTGGTCATGTTGCTATCATCCTGTACAGTGATTGGTCATGTTGCTATCATCCTGTACAGTGATTGGTCATGTTGCTATCATCCTGTACAGTGATTGGTCATGTTGCTACCATCCTGTACAGTGATTGGTCATGTTGCCACCATCCTGTACAGTGATTGGTCATGTTGCTATCATCCTGTACAGTGATTGGTCATGCTGCCACCATCCTGTACAGTGATTAGTCATGTTGCCACCCTCCTGTACAGTGATTGGTCATGTTGCCACCCTCCTGTACAGTGATTGGTCATGTTACTATCATCCTGTACAGTGATTGGTCATGCTGCCATCATCCTGTACAGTGATTGGTCATGCTGCCACCATCCTGTACAGTGATTGGTCATGTTGCCACCCTCCTGTACAGTGATTGGTCATGTCTCCCCACCACCAGCCCTACCTGACTCTGTCTCCCCACCACCACCAGCCCCCTACCTGACTCTGTCTCCCCATCATACCAGCCCCCTACCTGACTCTGTCTCCCCCCCACCACCTGTCTCCCCACCACCACCCCCCTACCTGACTCTGTCTCCCCATCACCACCAGCCCCCTACCTGACTCTGTCTCCCCACCACCACCAGCCCCCTACCTGACTCTGTCTCCCCACCACCACCAGCCCCCTACCTGACTCTGTCTCCCCACCACCACCAGCCCCCTACCTGACTCTGTCCCCCACCACCACCAGCCCCCTACCTGACTCTGTCTCCCCCCCACCACCAGCCCCCTACCTGACTCTGTCTCCCCCCCACCACCAGCCCCCTACCTGACTCTGTCTCCCCCCACCAGACTCACACTGCGGCTAACTGCTCTCCCCACCCCCAGACCCACTACCTGACTCTGTCCCCCACACCCCAGACTCACACTGGCTAACGAGCTCTCCCCACCCCCAGACTCACACTGCTGCTAACGAGCTCTCCCCACCCCCAGACTCACACTGCTAACGAGCTCTCCCCACCCCCAGACTCACACTGCGGCTAACGAGCTCTCCCCACCCCCAGACTCACACTGCGGCTAACGAGCTCTCCCCACCCCCAGACTCACACACGAGCTCTCCCCACCCCCAGACTCACACACTGGCTAACGAGCTCTCCCCACCCCCAGACTCACACTGCGGCTAACGAGCTCTCCCCACCCCCAGACTCACACTGCGGCTAACGAGCTCTCCCCACCCCCAGACTCACACTGCTGCTAACGAGCTCTCCCCACCCCCAGACTCACACTGCTGCTAACGAGCTCTCCCCACCCCCAGACTCACACTGCGGCTAACGAGCTCTCCCCACCCCCAGACTCACACTGCGGCTAACGAGCTCTCCCCACCCCCAGACTCACACTGTGGCTAACGAGCTCTCCCCACCCCCAGACTCACACTGCGGCTAACGAGCTCTCCCCAATCCCAGACTCACACTGCGGCTAACGAGCTCTCCCCACCCCCAGACTCACACTGCGGCTAACGAGCTGTCTTTCTTGGGTTTCTTCTTCTCGTGGGCGTCACTGAAGTCCAGAGCAGCCTTGTCCATACCCAACAGCTCACTGATGCGGTCATGGCCGTAGAACTCTCCATACTTATCCATCACCTGCAGGGGAACCACACAGCTTTACTTCTAATATATTCTAAACAGGTTCTAAACAGGTTCTAAACGGCTTCTAAACAGGTTCTAAACAGGTTCTAAACAGGTCCTAAATGTGTTCTAAACAGGTTCTAAACAGGTTCTAAACAGGTCCTAAATGTGTTGTAAACTGGTTCTAAACAGCTTCTAAACAGGTTCTAAACAGGTTCTAAACAGGTTCTAAACGGCTTCTAAACAGGTTCTAAACGGCTTCTAAACAGGTTCTAAACAGGTCCTAAATGTGTTGTAAACTGGTTCTAAACAGGTTCTAAACGGCTTCTAAACAGGTTCTAAACAGGTTCTAAATAGGTTCTAAACAGCTTCTAAACAGCTTCTAAACAGGTTCTAAACAGCTTCTAAACAGGTTCTAAACAGGTTCTAAACAGCTTCTAAACAGGTTCTAAACAGCTTCTAAACAGGTTCTAAACAGCTTCTAAATAGGTTCTAAACTGGTTCTAAATAAGTTGTAAACAGGTTTTAAACTGGTTCTAAATATGTTGTAAACTGGTTCTAAATTGGTTCTAAACTGGTTCTAAATTGGTTCTAAACTGGTTCTAAATTGGTTCTAAACTAGTTCTAAACTGGTTCTAAACTGGTTCTAAATATGTTGTAAACTGGTTCTAAACCAGTTCTAAACTGGTTCCAAACAGGTTCTAAAGTGGTTTTAAATATGTTGTAAACTGGTTCTAAATATGTTGTAAACTGGTTCCAAACAGGTTCTAAAGTGGTTTTAAATATGTTGTAAACTGGTTCTAAATATGTTGTAAACTGGTTCCAAACAGGTTCTAAAGTGGTTTTAAACAGGTTATACACTGGTTCTAAATATGTTGTAAACTGGTTCTAAACAGGTCACTGATGTGAAGATAAATGAATATATATCACTCCAGTGAATATGAATTCAGACCTACCTTCCTCTTCACAAATTTATCCCAGTAGTTGTTAGGAAACGATCTGAAAATCAAAACCAAAGTACATTACATTACTAATCCACATCCTCCAACCAATAACGATAATCCACATGCTCAGTCGATACAGAGTACATTACATTACTAATCCACATGGTCAGTCTATACAGAGTACATTACAATACATTACTAATCCACATGCTCAGTCTATACAGAGTACATTACATTACTAATCCACATGGTCAGTCTATACAGAGTAAATTACATTACATTACTAATCCACATGCTCAGTCTATACAGAGTACATTACATTACTAATCCACATGCTCAGTCTATACAGAGTACATTACATTACTAATCCACATGCTCAGTCTATACAGAGTACATTACATTACTAATCCACATGGTCAGTCTATACAGAGTACATTACATTACTAATCCACATGCTCAGTCGATACAGAGTACATTACATTACTAATCCACATGTTCAGTCTATACAGAGTACATTACATTACTAATCCACATGCTCAGTCTATACAGAGTACATTACATTACTAATCCACATGGTCAGTCTATACAGAGTACATTACATTACTAATCCACATGCTCAGTCGATACAGAGTACATTACATTACATTACTAATCCACATGATCAGTCTATACAGAGTACATTACTAATCCACATGGTCAGTCTATACAGAGTGCATTACATTACTAATCCACATGGTCAGTCTATAGAGAGTACATTACATTACTAATCCACATGGTCAGTCTATACAGAGTACATTACATTACTAATCCACATGGTCAGTCTATACAGAGTACATTACATTACTAATCCACATGGTCAGTCTATACAGAGTACATTACATTACTAATCCACATGCTCAGTCGATACAGAGTATATTACATTACTAATCAACATCCTTCAAACAATAACTATGATCCACATGCTCAGTCTATACAGAGTACATTACATTACTAATCCACATGGTCAGTCTATACAGAGTACATTACATTACTAATCCACATGGTCAGTTTATACAGTGTACATTACATTACTAATCCACATGCTCAGTCTATACAGAGTACATTACATTACTAATCCACATGGTCAGTTTATACAGTGTACATTACATTACTAATCCACATGCTCAGTCTATACAGAGTACATTACATTACTAATCCACATGCTCAGTCTATACAGAGTACATTACATTACTAATCCACATGGTCAGTCTATACAAAGTACATTACATTACTAATCCACATGCTCAGTCTATACAGAGTACATTACTAATCCACATGGTCAGTCTATACAGAGTACATTACATTACTAATCCACATGCTCAGTCTATACAGAGTACATTACATTACTAATCCACATGGTCAGTCTATACAGAGTACATTACATTACTAATCCACATGCTCAGTCAGAGTACATTACATTACTAATACAGAGTACATTACATTACATTACTAATCCACATGGTCAGTCTATACAGAGTACATTACATTACTAATCCACATGGTCAGTCTATACAGAGTACATTACATTACTAATCCACATGTCTATCAGTAATCCACATGGTCAGAGTACATTACATTACTAATCCACATGGTCAGTCTATACAGAGTACATTACATTACTAATCCACATGCTCAGTCTATACAGAGTACATTACATTACTAATCCACATGCTCAGTCGATACAGAGTACATTACATTACATTACTAATCCACATGCTCAGTCTATACAGAGTACATTACATTACTAATCCACATGGTCAGTCTATACAGAGTGCATTACATTACTAATCCACATGGTCAGTTTATACAGTGTACATTACATTACTAATCCACATGCTCAGTCTATACAGAGTACATTACATTACTAATCCACATGCTCAGTCTATACAGAGTACATTACATTACTAATCCACATGGTCAGTCTATACAAAGTACATTACATTACTAATCCACATGATCAGTCTATACAGAGTACATTACATTACTAATCCACATGGTCAGTCTATACAGAGTACATTACATTACTAATCCACATGGTCAGTCTATACAGAGTACATTACTAATCCACATGGTCAGTCTATACAGAGTACATTACATTACTAATCCACATGCTCAGTCTATACAGAGTACATTACATTACTAATCCACATGCTCAGTCTATACAGAGTACATTACATGACTAATCCACATGGTCAGTCTATACAGAGTACATTACATTACTAATCCACATGCTCAGTCTATACAGAGTACACTACATGACTAATCCACATGGTCAGTCTATACAGAGTACATTATCCAGCGATGGAATGAATTTTTAAAAATGTTTTTTCTCTATATCATTAATATGCGATCCATAGGGTTGCAGAGTCAAAGCACCTCCACTGCGAGACGAGCGTGATCGTTAGACATTTAAACAATTAGAGGACAATTAGCCCAGCCTGTGGCCTCTGTGGACCCGGACCCTGCTGTAATAACTGGGTCCCAAACGGCACCCCTATACCCTACACAGAGCAGAGCTGGTCTACAGTAGTGCACTAGGTAGGGTATGTGGTGCCATTAGGGAGCATGTGATAATGAACGAAGCAGTAACTGAGCAGTGACAGTGGACGTACCCAGTGTTAATCACTAGTCTGTCCCACTGGCCTTTGATGTCATCCTCCGACGGCTGCTCTGTGATGTAGAGACCATCAAACTCCAGCCTCCTCGCCACCTCCTTCTCACGCTTGAAGATCACCAAAGGGACCTGGTGGGGAAACAGGCATGGAGGAAGATCAGAGAGGTGGAGAACTCCACCTTGAGGCAGTAGGAGCCCACCTTGTGGCAGTAGGAGCCTACCTTGTGGCAGTAGTAACCTACCTTGAGGCAGTAGGAGCCTACCTTGTGGCAGTAGTAGACTACCTTGAGGCAGTAGTAGCCTACCTTGAGGGAGTAGGAGCCCACCTTGAGGCAGTAGTAACCTACCTTGAGACAGTAGTAGCCTACCTTGAGGCAGTAGGAGACTACCTTGAGGCAGTAGTAACCTACCTTGAGGCAGTAGTAGCCTACCTTGAGGCAGTAGTAACCTACCTTGAGACAGTAGTAGCCTACCTTGAGGCAGTAGGAGCCTACCTTGAGGCAGTAGGAGCCCACCTTGTGGCAGTAGTAACTATACAGAGTACATTAGATACCTTGAGGCAGTAGGAGACTACCTTGAGGCAGTAGTAACCTACCTTGAGGCAGTAGTAGCCTACCTTGAGGCAGTAGTAACCTACCTTGAGGCAGTAGTAGCCTACCTTGAGGCAGTAGTAGCCTACCTTGAGGCAGTAGTAGCCTACCTTGAGGCAGTAGTAGCCTACCTTGAGACAGTAGTAGCCTACCTTGAGGCAGTAGGAGCCTACCTTGAGGCAGTAGGAGCCCACCTTGAGGCAGTAGTAACCTACCTTGAGGCAGTAGGAGACTACCTTGAGGCAGTAGTAACCTACCTTGAGGCAGTAGTAGCCTACCTTGAGGCAGTAGTAACCTACCTTGAGGCAGTAGTAGCCTACCTTGAGGCAGTAGTAGCCTACCTTGAGGCAGTAGTAACCTACCTTGAGGCAGTAGGAGCCTACCTTGAGGCAGTAGTAACCTACCTTGAGGCAGTAGTAGCCTACCTTGAGGCAGTAGGAGCCCACCTTGAGGCAGTAGTAACCTACCTTGAGGCAGTAGGAGAGTAGCCTACCTTGAGGCAGTAGTAACCTACCTTGAGGCAGTAGTAGCCTACCTTGAGGCAGTAGGAGCCTACCTTGAGGCAGTAGGAGCCCACCTTGTGGCAGTAGTAACCTACCTTGAGGCAGTAGGAGACTACCTTGAGGCAGTAGTAACCTACCTTGAGGCAGTAGTAGCCTACCTTGAGGCAGTAGTAACCTACCTTGAGGCAGTAGTAGCCTACCTTGAGGCAGTAGTAGCCTACCTTGAGGCAGTAGTAGCCTACCTTGAGGCAGTAGTAGCCTACCTTGAGACAGTAGTAGCCTACCTTGAGGCAGTAGGAGCCTACCTTGAGGCAGTAGGAGCCCACCTTGTGGCAGTAGTAACCTACCTTGAGGCAGTAGGAGACTACCTTGAGGCAGTAGTAACCTACCTTGAGGCAGTAGTAGCCTACCTTGAGGCAGTAGTAACCTACCTTGAGGCAGTAGTAGCCTACCTTGAGGCAGTAGTAGCCTACCTTGTGGCAGTAGTAACCTACCTTGAGGCAGTAGGAGACTACCTTGAGGCAGTAGTAACCTACCTTGAGGCAGTAGTAGCCTACCTTGAGGCAGTAGTAACCTACCTTGAGGCAGTAGTAGCCTACCTTGAGGCAGTAGTAGCCTACCTTGAGGCAGTAGTAGCCTACCTTGAGGCAGTAGGAGCCTACCTTGAGGCAGTAGGAGCCTACCTTGAGGCAGTAGGAGACTACCTTGAGGCAGTAGTAACCTACCTTGAGGCAGTAGTAGCCTACCTTGAGGCAGTAGTAGCCTACCTTGAGGCAGTAGTAGCCTACCTTGAGGCAGTAGTAACCTACCTTGAGGCAGTAGGAGCCCACCTTGAGGCAGTAGTAACCTACTTTGTGGCAGTAGTAACCTACCTTGTGGCAGTAGTAACCTACCTTGAGGCAGTAGTACCCTACCTTGAGGCAGTAGTAACAGCAGTATTCTACCTTAAGGCAGTAGTAACAGCAGCATCCTACCTAAAGACAGTAGTAACAGCAGTATCCTACCTTGAGGCAGTAGTAACAGCAGTATCCTACCTTAAGGCAGTAGTAACAGCAGTATCCTACCTTGAGGCAGTAGTAACAGCAGTATCCTACCTTGAGGCAGTAGTAACAGCAGTGTCCTACCTTAAGTCAGTAGTAACAGCAGTATCCTACCTTAAGGCAGTAGTAACAGCAGTACCCTACCTAAAGACAGTAGTAACAGCAGTACCCTACCTAAAGACAGTAGTAACAGCAGTATCCTACCTAAAGACAGTAGTAACAGCAGTATCCTACCTAAAGACAGTAGTAACAGCAGTATCCTACCTAAAGACAGTAGTAACAGCAGTATCCTACCTTGAACTTAAGGCAGTAGTAACAGCAGTATCCTACCTTGAGACAGTAGTAACAGCAGTATCCTACCTTGAGACAGTAGTAACAGCAGTATCCTACCTTGAGACAGTAGTAACAGCAGTATCCTACCTTGAGACAGTAGTAACAGCAGTATCCTACCTTGAGGCAGTAGTAACCTATGATGCAGCAGAAGGAGATGACAGTGTGTAGGATGGCCAGGATACGCAACGTGGGCTCCATGTATCCGGTGCTCTCCTCCAGCACAAAGTGGACAAACACAGGGCCCTGCTGGGGGTTTTGAGGCTCCTGGGGGTCACTACTCTCCGTCACGGGGTCCCACCGCACACTGCTGCCTGCCCGGGGCCTTCTGCTTTCAGGCATCACCGCCGAGGAGGAGGACACCTGGAGGAGGGTGAGTGCGAACAATGAACCCATGGGCTCACTCTAAAACAACTAGTCTTTAAACAGAGGGTAGCTGGATCCTCATGGATATAATGTATTAGTAAAATACATATTGTTGGAGTGGTCTAGCCCTCCAATGTTCTCCCCACCCAGCAACTCTTCAGCAGCAGCATCACCAGAGGTATGCATGGAGTGGTAAATCGTAAAGCTAGCTACTTCCTACTTCCTGGTTGTGATTACCTTGTAGAAGAGGAGGATGAAGTTGATGGCGAAGGCCACAAACAACGCCAGCATTCTCATGTTGTAGAAGTTCCGAGCAAAATAGTTCTAGAAAAAAAAAGCCAATCACAACACAATGGTGAGATGTTTGTGAAGGAGAGTGTGGCTGATAGAGGGGGTGGCTGATAGAGGGGTGGGGTGGCTGATAGAGGGGGGGTGGCTGATAGAGGGGGTGGGGTGGCTGATAGAGGGGGTGGGGTGGCTGATAGAGGAGGTGGTGTGGCTGATAGAGGGGGTGGGGTGGCTGAGAGAGGGGGTGGCTGATAGAGGGGTGGCGTGGCTGATAGAGGGGTGGGGTGGCTGATAGAGGAGGTGGCTGATAGAGGGGGTGGCGTGGCTGATAGAGGAGGTGGCTGATAGAAGGGGTGGCGTGGCTGATAGAGGGGTGGCTGATAGAGGGGGTGGCGTGGCTGATAGAGGGGTGGCTGATAGAGGGGGTGGCGTGGCTGATAGAGAAGGTGGCTGATAGAGGGGGTGCCTGATAGAGGGGTTGGTGTGGCTGATAGAGGGGTTGGCTGATAGAGAGGGTGGCTGATAGAGGAGGTGGCTGATAGAGGGGGTGGCGTGGCTGATAGAGGGGTAGGGGTGGCTGGTAGAGAGGGTGGGGTGGCTGATAGAGGGAGGGGGTGGCTGATAGAGGGGGTGGGGTGGCTGATAGAGGAGGTGGTGTGGCTGATAGAGGGGGTGGGGTGGCTGATAGAGGGGTGGGGTGGCTGATAGAGGGGGTGGTGTGGCTGATAGAGGGGGTGGCTGATAGAGGGGTAAGGGTGGCTGATAGGGGGTGGCGTGGCTGATAGAGGGGGTGGGGTGGCTGATAGAGGGGTGGTGTGGCTGATAGGGGTGGCGTGGCTGATAGAGGGGGTGGCTGATAGAGGGGTGGTGTGGCTGATAGAGGGGGTGGCTGATAGAGGGGTAAGGGTGGCTGATAGAGGGGGTGGCGTGGCTGATAGAGGGGTTGGGGTGGCTGATAGAGGGGTTGGGGTGGCTGATAGAGGGGGTGGCTGATAGAGGGGTTGGGGTGGCTGATAGAGGGGTGGCGTGGCTGATAGAGGGTAGGGGTGGCTGATAGAGAGGGTGGGGTGGCTGATAGAGGGGGTGGCTGATAGAAGGGGTGGCGTGGCTGATAGAGGGGTAGGGGTGGCTGATAGAGAGGGTGGGGTGGCTGATAGAGGGGGTGGCTGATAGGGGGTGGCGTGGCTGATAGATGGGTAGGGGTGGCTGATAGAGAAGGTGGGGTGGCTGATAGAGGGGGTGGCTGATAGAAGGGGTGGCGTGGCTGATAGAGGGGGTAGGGGTGGCTGATAGAGAGGGTGGGGTGGCTGATAGAGGGGGTGGCTGATAGAGGGGGTGGTGTGGCTGATAGAGGGGGTGGCGTGGCTAATAGAGAGGGTGGGGTGGCTGATAGAGGGGGTGGCTGATAGAGGGGGTGGCGTGGCTGATAGAGGGGTAGGGGTGGCTGATAGAGGGGTGGTGTGGCTGATAGAGAGGGTGGGGTTGCTGATAGAGGGGTGGGGTGGCTGATAGAGGGGGTGGGGTGGCTGATAGAGGGGGTGGCTGATAGAGGGGGTGGCGTAGCTGATAGAGGGGTGGCATGGCTGATAGATGGGGTGGCGTGGCTGATAGAGAGGGTGGGGTGGCTGATAGAGGAGGTGGGGTGGCTGATAGAGGGGGTGGCTGATAGAGGGGGTGGCGTGGCTGATAGAGGGATAGGGGTGGCTGCTAGAGGGGGTGGTGTGGCTGATAGAGGGGTGGCGTGGTTGATAGAGGAGGGGTGGCTGATAGAGGGGGTGGTGTGGCTGATAGAGGGAGGGGATGGCTGATAGAGGGGGTGGGGTGACTGATAGAGGAGGGGGTGGCTGATAGAGGGGGTGGCGTGGCTGATAGAGGGGGTGGGGTGGCTGATAGAGGGGTGGGGTGGCTGATAGAGGGGGTGGGGAGGCTGATAGAGGGGGTAGGGTGGCAGATAGAGGGGTTGGGGTGGCTGATAGAGGGTGGGGTGGCTGATAGAGGGGGTGGCGTGGCTGATAGAGGGGGTGGCGTGGCTGATAGAGGGGGGTGGCTGATAGAGGGGGTAGGGTGACTGATAGAGGAGGGGGTGGCTGATAGAGGGGGTGGCGTGGCTGATAGAGGGGTGGGGTGGCTGATAGAGGGGGTGGGATGGCTGATAGAGGGGGTGGGGAGGCTGATAGAGGGGGTAGGGTGGCTGATAGAGGGGTTGGGGTGGCTGATAGAGGGGGTGGGGTGGCTGATAGAGGGGGTGGCGTGGCTGATAGAGGGGGTCGCGTGGGTGATAGAGGGGGTGGGGTGGCTGATAGAGGGGGTGGTGTGGCTGATAGAGGGGTTTGGGGTGGCTGATAGAGGGGGTGGGGTGGCTGATAGACGGGGTTGGGGTGACTGATAGAGGGGGTGGCGTGGCTGATAGAGGGGGTGGCTAATAGAGGGGGTGGCATGGCTGATAGAGGGGTGGTGTGGCTGATAGAGGGAGGCGGTGGCTGATAGAGGGGTGGGGTGACTGATAGAGGAGGGGGTGGCTGATAGAGGGGGTGGCGTGGCTGATAGAGGGGTGGCGTGGCTGATAGAGGGGGTGGCGTGGCTGATAGAGGGGGTGTTGTGGCTGATAGAGGGAGGGGGTGGATGATAGAGGGGGTAGGGTGGCTGATAGAGGGGTTGGGGTGGCTGATAGAGGGGGTGGCGTGGCTGATAGACTGGGTGGGGTGGCTGATAGAGGGGTGGGGTGGCTGATAGAGGGGGTTGGCGTGCCTGATAGAGGGGGTGGGGTGGCTGATAGAGGGGGTGGCATGGCTGATAGAGGGGGTGGGGTGGCTTATAGAAGGGGTGGGGTGGCTGATAGAGGGGGTGGCGTGGCTGATAGAGGGCGTGGGGTCGCTGA
>NW_024609468.1:177500-183602 GCF_018296145.1 Oncorhynchus tshawytscha
CACCAGCTAATATACACCACACCATACCAGCTAATATACACCACACCAGCTAATACACACCATACCATCTAATACACACCACACCAGCTAATATACACCACACCATCTAATACACACCACACCAGCTAATATACACCACACCAGCTAATACACACCACACCAGCTAATATACACCAAGCCAACCAGCTAATATACACCACACCAGCTAATATACACCACACCAGCTAATATACACCACACCAGCTAATACACACCACACCAGCTAATATACACCACACCAGCTAATATACCACACAGCACACCATCTAATACACACCACACCATCTAATACACACCAGCTGATACACACCACACCAGCTAATACACACCACACCAGCTAATACACACCATCCCAGCTAATATACACCACACCATACCAGCTAATATACACCACACCATCTAATACACACCATACCAGCTAATACACACCACACCATCTAATATACACCACACCAGCTAATACACCACACCAGCTAATATACACCACACCAGCTAATACACACCACACCAGCTAATACACACCACACCAGCTAATACACACCATACCAGCTAATATACACCACACCATCTAATACACACCACACCAGCTAATACACACCACACCATCTAATACACACCACACCAGCTAATACCACACCACTAATACACAGCTAATATACACACCACACCAGCTAATATACACCACACCATCTAATACACACACCAGCTAATACACACCACACCATCTAATACACACCACACCAGCTAATATACACCACCAGCTAATATACACCACACCAGCTAATACACCAGCTAATACACACCACACCATCTAATACACACCACACCAGCTAATATACACCACACCAGCTAATACACACCACACCAGCTAATATACACCACACCTAATACCAGCTAATATACACCACACCAGCTAATACACACCACACCATCTAATACTAATACCACACCACACCACACCAGCTAATATACACCACACCATCTAATACACACCACACCAGCTAATATACACCACACCATCTAATACACACCATACCAGCTAATATACACCAGCTAATACACACCCACCAGCTAATATACACCACACCAGCTAATACACCAGCTAATATACACCACACCAGCTAATACACACCACACCATCTAATACACACCATACCAGCTAATACACACCACACCATCTAATACACACCACACCACACCATCTAATACACACCACACCAGCTAATATACACCACACCAGCTAATACACCCAAAGCTATATACACACCAGCTAATATACACCACACCAGCTAATATACACACCACACCAGCTAATATACACCACACCAGCTAATACACACCACACCAGCTACCAGCTAATATACACCACACCAGCTAATATACACACCACCAGCTAATATACACCACACCAGCTAATATACACCACACCAGCTAATATACACCACACCAGCTAATATACACCACACCAGCTAATATACACCACACCAGCTAATACACCAGCTAATATACACCACACCAGCTAATACACAGCTAATACACACCACACCAGCTAATACACACCACCAGCTAATCTAACACCACAACAGCTAACACACCACAAAGCTAATACACACCAGCTAATATACACCACACCAGCTAATACACACCACAAAGCTAATACACACCAGCTAATATACACCACACCAGCTAATATACACCACACCATCTAATACACACCACACCAGCTAATACACACCACAAAGCTAATACACACCAGCTAATATACACCACACCAGCTAATATACACCACACCAGCTAATACACACCAGCTAATATACACCACACCAGCTAATATACACCACACCAGCTAATATACACCACACCAGCTAATATACACCACACCAGCTAATATACACCACACCAGCTGATACACACCACACAGCTAATACACACCATACCAGCTAATATACACCAGCTAATATACACCACACCAGCTAATATACACCACACCACACCAGCTAATATACACCATACCATCTAATACACACCACACCAGCTAATATACACCACACCATCTAATACACACCACACCAGCTAATATACACCACACCATCTAACACCACCATACCAGCTATATACACCACACCATACCAACTAATATACACCACACCAGCTAATATACACCACACCAGCTAATACACACCACACCATCTAATACATACCATACCAGCTAATACACACCACACCATATAATACACACCACACCAGCTAATACACACCACAAAGCTAATACACACCAGCTAATTTACACCACACCAGCTAATATACACCACACCAGCTAATACACACCAGCTAATATACACCACACCAGCTAATATACACCACACCAGCTAATACGCACCACACCATCTAATATACACCACAACAGCTAACACACCACAAAGCTAATACATACCATCTAATATACACCACAACAGCTAACACACCACAAAGCTAATACACACCAGCTAATATACACCACACCAGCTAATATACACCACACCACACCAGCTAATATACACACCAGCTAATACACACCACACCAGCTAATATACACCACACCAGCTAATACACACCACACCATCTAATACACACCACACCAGCTAATACACACCACACCATCTAATACACACCATACCAGCTAATACACACCACACCATCTAATACACACCACACCATCTAATACACACCACACCATCTAATACACACCATACCATCTAATACACACCACACCAGCTAATATACACCACACCATCTAATACACACCACACCAGCTAATATACACCACACCATACCAGCTAATATACACCACACCAGCTAATATACACCACACCAGCTAATATACACCACCCCAGCTAATACACACCACACCATCTAATACACACCATACCAGCTAATACACACCACACCATCTAATACACACCACACCAGCTAATATACACCACACCATCAAATATACACCACACCAGCTAATACACACCACAAAGCTAATACACACCAGCTAATATACACCACACCAGCAAATACACACCACAAAGCTAATACACACCAGCTAATATACACCACACCAGCTAATATACATCACACCAGCTAATACACACCAGCTAATATACACCACACCAGCTAATATACACCACACCAGCTAATATACACCACACCAGCTAATACGCACCACACCATCTAATATACACCACAACAGCTAACACACCACAAAGCTAATACACACCATCTAATATACACCACAACAGCTAACACACCACAAAGCTAATACACACCAGCTAATATACACCACACCAGCTAATACACACCACAAAGCTAATACACACCAGCTAATATACACCACACCATCTAATATACACCACACCAGCTAATACACACCACAAAGCTAATACACACCAGCTAATACACACCACAAAGCTAATACACACCAGCTAATATACACCACACCAGCTAATATACACCACACCAGCTAATACGCACCACACCATCTAATATACACCACAACAGCTAACACACCACAAAGCTAATACACACCAGCTAATATACACCACACCAGCTAATATACACCACACCATCTAATACACACCACACCAGCTAATACACACCAGCTAATACACACCACAAAGCTAATATACACCACACCAGCTAATACACACCACAAAGCTAATATACACCACACCAGCTAATACACACCACACCATCTAATATACACCACACCATCTAATACACACCATTCCATCTAATACACACCATACCAGCTAATACACCCCACACCATCTAATACACACCACACCAGCTAATACACACCATCTAATACACACCACACCAGCTAATACACACCACACCATCTAATACACACCACACCAGCTAATACACACCACACCATCTAATATACACCAACACAAGAAATGAGACGGACACTAAAAGCGGTTCTCACCTTCATAGTCTTGGCTCCCTCCACCAGACTGCCTCCTAGGAAGGTGTTGTACATGATTCTGCAGAACCCTCTGGAGACGCTGAAGGTAAAGTGGAACAGGCCCATGATGACGGACCAATAGAAGGAGACCAGCGTCATCACCATGTCCTTCACTGTCATCTTCTTCATCCTCTTCATCTGCTTCTTCAGGCTCTTCATGGACAGAACCTGTAGAGGAAAGAAGTTCTTGGTCGTCTTTAAATGGATCGACTGGCTGTAGATATGTACTTTTGATAATGTCAAATGAAATACATTTACATTCATCAGGAACATGACGTTGTAGCGTAGCGCCATCAGGGCGGTCCGGACCGTGGTCACAGAGAAGAAGCCCATCTCAGGGCTCTCCTCTTCCGGCTTCTCCTTCTCGCTCTCCTCCTTCATGGCCGACCGCTCTCCGATGTCGGACATCTGGGCGGCCAGCTGCATCTCAAAGATGGTGTCCTCGCAGAAGTTAACGAACAACTCCATCTTCTCCTTTTCCCCGCCCTCGTTGACCACGTCGAAGATGAACTGGCGTTTGGACTCTTTGACCTGGGGCTTCTCCCACTGCGTACGACTGGACTCGCTGATCTCGAAGTAGACCCTCTCGATGCGCTTGGCACTGCCCATGATCTCGATACGGCCCAGGTACGGCTGGAAGTAATTCAGCACACTCTCAGCCAGCTCCAGGAAGGTCTGCAGGCGCGTGTCGTGGGGCATGTGTTCAGACAGGTTGGTCAGAAGCACGGCCACGTTGAAGCCGATGTCTTTGGCCGGCTCGTGGAAACGCTCCACAAACTCCTCGTAGTCCAACAGCTCATTCTCGTCAGGCTCAGCACAGGAGAGCAGGAACTCCGTCTCAGACTGGGTATAGTGCTTGTGGCTCTCCATGGCTTTGTGGAAGTCTCTTGGAGATGACCCCTTTACCATCCGGGTCGTACTCCTTTATAACAATAATAAAACATTTCACTGCATTTGAAAGACACTGATCAAGACATGTACATTAAAAGTACATTAAAAGTACCTTGAAGGCGTCGGACGACGTCAGGTCTTTGAGTTTAAGGAACATGTCGAAGAACTTGAGGATCATCTCCACGTTGTTGGAGGACTCTACTAGCATGTCGACCATCTGCTTCCCGATGGTTCCGTTGACCACGTTGCCTTCCAGCATGGACAGCAGCATCACAACCATGTCTTTCTGCAGATCCATCAACTCTTTCAACAACTCTATCTGGCTCGAGTCCTGAAGGAAGGACAACAACAATGCACTTAGAAAACTGTTCAGAGCATCAAGAAAACATGGATGTGGATATGCTGCTGCTGCTGCTGCTGCTACACCTACACCTACTACTACACCTACTACTACACCTACTACTACTACTACTACTACTACACCTACTACTACTACACCTACTACTACACCTACTACTACACCTACTACTACTACTACACCGGCTACTACACCTACTACTACTACACCTACTACTACACCTACTACTACACCTACTACTACACCTACTACTACTACACCTACTACTACTACACCTACTACTACTACACCTACTACTACACCTACTACTACAACTACTACTACTACTACTACACCTACTACTACTACACCTACTACTACTACACCTACTACTACACCTACTACTACTACACCTACTACTACTACTACTACACCTACTACTACACCTACTACTACAACTACTACTACTACTACACCTACTACTACTACACCTACTACTACTACACCTACTATTACTACACCTACTACTACTACACCTAATACTACAACTACTGCTGCTACTACTACACCTACTACTACTACACCCACTACCACACCTAATACTACAACTACTGCTACAACTACTGCTGCTACTACTACACCTACTACTACTACACCTACTACTGCTACACCTACTACTACAACTACTGCTGCTACTACTACACCTACTACTACTACACCTACTACTACACCTAATACGACAACTACTGCTGCTACTACTACACCTACTACTACTACACCCACTACCACACCTAATACTACAACTACTGCTGCTACCACTACACCTACTACTACAATTACT
>NW_024609469.1:0-5000 GCF_018296145.1 Oncorhynchus tshawytscha
TGTAGGGTAGTGTAGTGTAGGGTAGTGTAGTGTAGGGTAGTGTAGTGTAGTGTAGTGTAGTGTAGGGTAGTGTAGTGTGTAGGGTAGTGTAGTGTAGGGTAGTGTAGTGTAGTGTAGTGTAGTGTAGTGTAGTGTAGTGTAGTGTAGTGTAGTGTAGTTTAGGGTAGTGTAGTGTAGGGTAGTGTAGTGTAGGGTAGTGTAGTGTAGTGTAGTGTAGTGTAGGGTAGGGTAGGGTAGTGTAGGGTAGTGTAGGGTAGTGTAGTATAGTATAGTGTAGTGTAGTGTAGGGTAGTGTAGTGTAGTGTAGTGTATTGTGTAGGGTAGTGTAGTGTAGTGTAGTAGGGTAGTGTAGTGTAGGGTAGTGTAGTGTAGGGTAGGGTAGTGTGTATAGTAGTGTAGTGTAGTGTAGGGTAGTGTAGTGTAGTGTAGGGTAGTGTAGTGTAGTGTAGTGTAGTATGGTGTAGTGTAGTGTAGGGATAGTGGTGTAGGGTATGTAGGGTAGTGTAGTGTAGTGTAGGATAGTGTAGTGTAGTGTAGGGTAGTGTAGTGTAGTGTAGGTAGGGTAGTGTAGGGTAGTGTAGTGTGGTGTAGTGTAGTGTAGTGTAGTGTAGGGTAGTGTAGTATGTAGTGTAGTGTGTAGTGTAGTGTAGTGTAGTGTAGGGTAGTGTAGTGTAGTGTAGGGTAGTGGGTACAGTGGTGTAGTGTAGTGTAGTGTAGGGTATTACAGTGTAGGTGTAGTGTAGTGTATGTAGTGTAGGGTAGTGTAGTGTAGGTGTAGTGTGTAGTGTAGGTGTAGGGTAGTGTAGTGTAGTGTAGTGTAGTAGTGTAGTGTAGTGGTAGTGTAGGGTAGTGTAGTGTAGGGTAGGGTAGTGTAGTGTAGTGTAGGGTAGGTGTAGTGTAGGGTAGTGTAGTGTGTAGTGTAGTGTAAGGTAGTGTAGTGTAGGGTAGTGTAGTGTAGGGTAGTGTAGTAGTGTAGGGTAGTGTGTAGTGTAGTGTAGTAGGGTAGGGTAGTGTAGGGTAGGGTAGTGTAGTGTAGGGTAGTGTAGTGTAGGGTGTAGTGTAGTGTAGTGTAGTGTAGGGTGTATGTAGGGTAGTATGGTGTAGTGTAGTGTAGTGTGATGTAGTGTAGTGTAGTGTAGTAATGTAGGGTAGTGGTGTAGGGTAGTGTAGTGTAGGGTAGTGTAGTATAGGGGTAGTGTAGGGTGTAGGTAGTAGGGTAGTGTAGGGTAGTGTAGTGTAGGGTAGTGTAGTGTAGGGTAGGGTAGTGTGTAGGGTAGTGTAGTGTAGTGTAGTGTAGTGTAAGTGTAGTGTAGTGTAGGTAGTGTGTAGGTGTAGTGTAGGGTAGTGTAGTGTAGGGTAGTGTAGTGTAGGGTAGTGTAGTGTAGGGTAGTGTAGTGTAGGGTAGGTGTAGGGTAGTGTAGGGTAGTGTAGTGTAGGGTAGTATAGTGTAGTGTAGTGGGTAGTGTAGGGTAGTGTAGTGTAAGGTAGTGTAGTGTAGTGTAGGGTAGTGTAGTGTAGTGTAGTGTAGTGTAGTGTAGTGTAGTGTAGGGTAGTGTAGTGTAGTGTAGTGTAGTGTAGTATAGGGTAGTGTAGTGTGTAGTGTAGGGTAGTGGGTAGTGTAGTGTAGTGTAGTGTAGGGTAGTGTAGTGTAGTGTAGTGTAGTGTAGTGTAGTGTAGTGTAGGGTAGTGTAGTGTAGTGTAGTGTAGTGTAGGTAGTAGTGTAGTGTAGGGTAGGGTAGGGTAGTGGTGTAGGGTAGGGGGTAGGTGTAGGGTAGTAGTGTAGGTAGTGTAGTGTAGTGTAGTGTAGTGTAGTGTAGTGTAGGGTAGTGTAGTGTAGGGTAGTGTAGTGTAAGGTAGTGTATAGTGTAGTGTAGGGTAGTGTAGTGTAGTGTAGTATAGGGTAGTGTAGTGTAGGGTAGGGTAGTGTAGTGTAGGGTAGGGCAGTGTAGTGTAGTGTAGTGTAGTGTAGTGTAGTGTAGTATAGGGTAGTGTAGTGTAGGGTAGTGCAGTATAGGGTAGTGTAGTGTAGGGTAGTATAGGGTAGTGTAGTGTAGGGTAGTGTAGTGTAGGGTAGTGTAGTGTAGTGTAGGGTAGTGTAGGGTAGTGTAGTGTAGTGTAGGGTAGTGTAGTGTAGGGTAGTGTAGTGTAGTGTAGGGTAGTGTAGTGTAGTGTAGTGTAGTGTAGTGTAGTGTAGGGTAGTGTAGTGTAGGGTAGTGTAGTGTAGGGTAGTGTAGTGTAGTGTAGGGTAGTGTAGGGTAGTGTAGTGTAGGGTAGTGTAGTGTAGGGTAGTGTAGTGTAGTGTAGGGTAGTGTAGTGTAGTGTATTGTAGTGTAGGGTAGTGTAGTGTAGTGTAGGGTAGTGTAGTGTAGTGTATTGTAGTGTAGGGTAGTGTAGTGTAGTGTAGTGTAGTGTAGTGTAGTGTAGTGTAGTGTTGTGTAGGGTAGGGTAGTGTAGTGTAGGGTAGTGTAGTGTATTGTAGTGTAGTGTAGTGTAGTGTAGTGTAGGGTAGGGTAGTGTAGTGTAGGGTAGTGTAGTGTAGGGTAGTGTAGTGTAGGGTAGTGTAGTATAGTGTAGTGTAGTGTAGTGTAGGGTAGTGTAGTATAGGGTAGTGTAGTGTAGGGTAGTGTAGTGTAGTGTAGTGTAGTGTAGTGTAGGGTAGTGTAGTGTAGGGTAGTGTAGTGTAGGGTAGTGTAGTGTAGTGTAGTGTAGTGTAGTGTAGGGTAATGTAGGGTAGTATGGTGTGGTGTAGTGTAGTGTGATGTAGTGTAGTGTAGGGTAGGGTAGTGTAGTGTAGGGTAGTGTAGTATAGGGTAGTGTAGTATAGGGTAGTGTAGTGTAGGGTAGGGTAGTGTAGGGTAGTGTAGTGTAGGGTAGTGTAGTGTAGTGTAGTGTAGTGTAGGGTAGTGTAGGGTAGTGTAGTGTAGGGTAGTGTAGTGTAGGGTAGTGTAGTGTAGTGTAGGGTAGGGTAGTGTAGGGTAGTGTAGTGTAGGGTAGTGTAGTATAGGGTAGTGTAGTATAGGGTAGTGTAGTGTAGGGTAGTGTAGTGTAGTGTAGTGTAGTGTAGTGTAGTGTAGTGTAGTGTAGGGTAGTGTAGGGTAGTGTAGTGTAGTGTAGTGTAAGGTAGTGTAGTGTAGTGTAGTGTAGGGTAGTGTAGTGTAGTGTAGTGTATTGTAGTATAGGGTAGTGTAGTGTGGTGTAGGGTAAAGGGTAGTGACAAGTGTAGGGTAGTGTAGTGTAGGGTAGTGTAGTATAGTGTAGTGTAGTGTAGTGTAGGGTAGCAATGGACAGAACGTAGGGTAGTGTAGGGTAGTGTAGTGTAGGGTAGTGTAGTATAGGGTAGTGTAGTATAGGGTAGTGTAGTGTAGGGTAGGGTAGGGTAGTGTAGGGTAGTGTAGTGTAGGGTAGTGTAGTGTAGTGTAGGGTAGTGTAGTATAGTGTAGTGTAGTGTAGTGTAGTGTGATGTAGGGTAGTGTAGTATAGGGTAGTGTAGTGTAGTGTAGTGTAGTGTAGTGTAGTGTAGTGTAGTGTAGTGTAGTGTAGTGTAGTATAGTGTAGTGTAGTGTAGGGTAGTGTGAAAAGGAGGAAGCCTGTACAGAATAAAACATGCATCCTGTTTGCAACAAGGCACTAAAGTCACACTGCAGAAACATGAAGCTTGTGTCCTGAATACAAAGCATTATGTTTGGGATAAATCCAACACATCGCTGACTACCACTGGGTCTAGTTGTCATCGGTAAAGGTGTTTTTTGGGGGGGACAAAAATAAACAGAATAGAGCTCAGCACAGACAAACTCCTAGAGGAAAACCTGGTTCAGTCTGCTTTCCACCAGACACTGGGAGATGAATTCACCTTTCAGCAGGACAATAACCTAAAACACCAAGGCCAAATCTACACTGGAGTTGCACTTGAAAATCGTCTTGAAAATCTATTGCAATACTTGAAAATGGCTGTCGAGCAACGATCAATAACCAACTGGACAGAACTTGAAGATATTTAAAGAGAATAATTTGTAAATATTGTACAATCCAGGTGTGGAAAGCTCTTAGAGACGTACCCAGAAAGACCCCAAGCTGTAATCGCTCTTAGAGACGTACCCAGAAAGACTCACAGCTCTTAGAGACGTACCCAGAAAGACTCAAAGCTCTTAGAGACGTACCCAGTAAGTTCACAGCTCTTAGAAACTTACCCAGTAAGACTCACAGCTCTTAGAGACTTACCCAGAAAGACTCACAGCTGTAATCACTCTCAGAGACTTACCCAGAAACACTCACAGCTGTAATCACTCTTAGAGACTTACCCAGAAAAACTCAGTTAAATAAAAGTTAAATAAAATCGTAGAAATTGAATAAAATGTTTATGTTTTAATAATCAAACCGAAACAACCCGACCTCAAAAAAAACACACACACACACACACGCACGCACACGCACACACACACACACACTGACATACACACACACACACACACACACACACACACACACACACACACACAGACAAACCTATTTCCATCGTCCCCACCCAACCAGTAGAATAATCACAGCTCTCTCCTTGCAATGCCCCCTGGGAAAAGCAGGCGGAGAGTATTTCAGGAAGTCTTTGAGAAGCAGACTCACCGGGGACTGTGTGTGTGTGTGTGTGTGTGTGTGTGTGTGTGTGTGTGTGTGTGTGTGTGTGTGTGTGTGTGTGTGTGTGTGTGTGTGTGTTTTATGTATATAGGACATGGAGATGATAGGTGGACAGTTATATTAAGATTTTACACTGCACTCAGTCAGTCTTATATATATATAGGTGTTAAAACCTCCTAATCATGCCCAGAGGGGATCTTCATTCAGCACATAACATCTCTGTTCACACTACACCAGACGGGCATCAGATGGCTGTCATTTGGGACTACAGGTTCACTACACTAGGGTTGGAGTGACCTGGTAGGGTTTAGAGTCACTACAGTAGGGGTTTGGAGTGACTTGGTAGGGTTTAGAGTCACTACAGCAGGGGT
>NW_024609469.1:10000-20000 GCF_018296145.1 Oncorhynchus tshawytscha
ATTGTGTGTGTGTGTGTGTGTGTGTGTGTGTGTGTGTGTGTGTGTGTGTGTGTGTGTGTGTGTGTGTGTGTGTGTGTGTGTGTGTGTGTGTGTGTGTGTGTGTGTGTGTGTGTGTGTGTGCTGTGTGTGTGTGCTGTGTGTGTGTGTGTGTGTGTGTGTGTGTGTGTGTGTGTGTGTGTGTGTGTGTGTGTGTGTGTGTGTGTGTGTGTGTGTGTGTGTGTGTGTGTGTGTGTGTGGTGACTGTGGCTGGCTGACCACTGATCGGCTGGGTGACCAAATCTTATTTCATCCTCGTTAGCTGCAACAGGCTAATTGGACTGAAGCCTGAGGGCTGGGGAGGAAAGGGGGAGGAAGGGGGAGGAAGGGTAAGGAGGGGGGGTGAGGAGGGGTAAAGGACTGCTCATTACATGATTCCAAGATTCTCAGTACAGGAGTGGCTGAGAGGGTTAGTTTCACTGACTTGATGCCCTTCCACTTTCTTCCTAACTGGGCCAAGAGAGAGGGTAGAGAGAGAGGGTAGAGAGAGAGGGTAGAGAGAGAGGGTAGAGAGAGAGGGTAGAGAGAGAGAGGGTAGAGAGAGAGGGTAGAGAGAGAGGGTAGAGAGAGTGTAGAGAGAGAGAGAGGGTAGAGAGAGAGGGTAGAGAGAGAGGTTAGATAGAGAGGGTAAAGAGAGAGGGTAGAGAGAGAGTAGAGAGAGAGGGTAGAGACAGAGGGTAGAGAGAGAGGGTAGAGAGAGAGAGAGGGTAGAGAGAGGGTAGAGAGAGAGGGTAGAGAGAGAGAGATAGACAGAGAGAGAGAGAGAGGGTAGAGAGAGAGAGGGTAGAGAGAGAGGGTAGAGAGAGAGGGTAGAGAGAGAGATAGACAGAGAGAGAGAGAGAGAGGGTAGAGAGAGAGAGGGTAGAGAGAGAGAGGGTAGTAGAGAGAGAGGGTAGAGAGAGAGGGTAGAGAGAGAGAGGGTAGATAGAGAGAGAGAGGGTAGAGAGAGAGGGTAGAGAGAGAGGGTAGAGAGAGAGGGTAGAGAGAGAGGGTAGAGAGAGAGAGAGGGTAGAGAGAGAGGGTAGAGAGAGAGGGTAGAGAGAGCCACGAGAAAAGGGCAACCAGTGAAGAACAAACACCATTGTAAATACACCCATATTTATGCTTATTTATTTTATCTTGTGTCCTTTAACCATTTGTACATTGTTAAAACACTGTACATATATATAATATGACATTTGTAATGTCTTTACTGTTTTGAAACTTCTGTATGTGTAATGTTTACTGTTAATTTTTGTTGTTTTTCACTTTATATATTCACTTTATATATTCACTTTGTATGTTGTCTACCTCACTTGCTTTGGCAATGTTAACACATGTTTCCCATGTCAATAAAGCCCTTGAATTGAATTGAATTGAGAGAGAGGGTAGAGAGAGAGAGAGGGTAGTAGAGAGAGGGTAGAGAGAGAGGGTAGAGAGAGAGGGTAGAGAGAGAGGGTAGAGAGAGAGAGAGAGGGTAGAGAGAGAGGGTAGAGAGAGAGGGTAGAGAGAGAGGGTAGAGAGAGAGGGTAGAGAGAGAGAGAGAGAGAGGGTAGAGAGAGAGGGTAGAGAGAGAGGGTAGAGAGAGAGGGTAGAGAGAGAGAGGGTAGAGAGAGAGGGTAGAGAGAGAGTGGGTAGAGAGAGAGGGTAGAGAGAGAGAGGGTAGATAGAGAGAGAGGGTAGAGAGAGAGGGAGAGAGAGGGTAGAGAGAGAGGGTAGAGAGAGAGGGTAGAGAGAGAGAGGGTAGAGAGAGGGAGGGTAGAGAGAGAGGGTAGAGAGAGAGGGTAGAGAGAGAGGGTAGAGAGAGAGGGTAGAGAGAGAGGGTAGAGAGAGAGGGTAGAGAGAGAGGGTAGAGAGAGAGAGAGGGTAGAGAGAGAGAGGGTAGAGAGAGGGTAGAGAGAGAGGGTAGAGAGAGAGAGAGAGGGTAGAGAGAGAGAGGGTAGAGAGAGAGGGTAGAGAGAGAGATAGACAGAGAGAGAGAGAGTGAGAGAGAGAGAGAGAGAGACAAGATAGTGATACCCAACAAGATAGTGAGACCCAACAAGATAGTGATACCCAACAAGATAGTGATACCCAACAAGATAGTGATACCCAACAAGATATTATTACCCAACAAGATAGTGATACCCAACAAGATATTATTACCCAACAAGATAGTGATACCCAACAAGATAGTGATACCCAACAAGATAGTGATACCCAACAAGATAGTGATACCCAACAAGATAGTGATACCCAACAAGATATTATTACCCAACAAGATAGTGATACCCAACAAGATAGTGATACCTCAAACACACACTCTCTCTCATATCCCTTCTCTGACTTTCTCTCCCTCTCCTCCCTCTCCTCCCTCTCAGTCACGCGCTAGCAGAAAGCAGGACAAGGACAGAAAGACAGTCCGCCTCTGACCTAACTAGTTCATACACCACAGTCTATATTACCAGTTAGAGATGACCTAACTAGTTCATACAACACAGTCTATATTACCAGTTAGAGATGACCTAACTAGTTCATAAAACACAGTCTATATTACCAGTTAGAGATGACCTAACTAGTTCATAAAACACAGTCTATATTACCAGTTAGAGATGACCTAACTAGTTCATACAACACAGTCTATATTACCAGTTAGAGATGACCTAACTAGAACTGCAGTCTTTATAGGGGTTTATAGACCTACAGCACAGTCTATATAGGGGTTGATAGACCTACAACACAGTCTATATAGGGGTTTATAGACCTACAACACAGTCTATATAGTGGTCTATAGACCCACAACACAGTCTATATAGGGGTTTATAGACCTACAGCACAGTCTATATAGGGGTTGATAGACCTACAACACAGTCTATATAGGGGTTTATAGACCTACAACACAGTCTATATAGGGGTTTATAGACCTACAACACAGTCTATATAGTGGTCTATAGACCCACAACACAGTCTATATAGGGGTTTATAGACCTACAGCACAGTCTATATAGGGGTTGATAGACCTACAACACAGTCTATATAGTGGTCTATAGACCCACAACACAGTCTATATAGGGGTTTATAGACAGGCAACACAGTCTATATAGGGGTTTATAGACAGACAACACAGTCTATATAGTGGTTTATAGACCCACAACACAGTCTATATAGGGGTTTATAGACAGGCAACACAGTCTATATAGTGGTCTATAGACCCACAACACAGTCTATATAGGGGTTTATAGACAGGCAACACAGTCTATATAGGGGTTTATAGACAGGCAACACAGTCTATATAGTGGTCTACAGACCCAAAACACAGTCTATATAGGGGTTTATAGACAGACAACACAGTCTATATAGTGGTCTATAGACCCACAACACAGTCTATATAGGGGTTTATAGACCTACAACACAGTCTGTATTACCAGTTAGAGACAGTCTGTGGTATATTTAAGCATTAAGGCCCAAGGAGGTGTGGTATATTGGCCAATATACCACAAACCTCCTGAGGTGCCTTACCGCTGTTATAAACTGCTTACCAACGTAATTATACCAGTAAAATAAAAATATATATATAGTGGTTTATAGACTGACAACACAGTCTATATAGTGGTCTATAGACCCACAACACAGTCTATATAGGGGTTTATAGACCTACAACACAGTCTATATAGGGGTTTATAGACAGGCAACACAGTCTATATAGGGGTTTATAGACAGACAACAAAGTTTATTTAGTGGTCTATAGACCCACAACACAGTCTATATAGGGTTTATAGACCTACAACACAGTCTATATAGGGGTTTATAGACCTACAACACAGTCTATATAGGGGGTTATAGACCTACAACACAGTCTATATAGTGGTCTATAGACCCACAACACAGTCTATATAGGGGTTTATAGACAGACAACACAGTCTATATAGTGGTCTATAGACCCACAACACAGTCTATATAGGGGTTTATAGACAGGCAACACAGTCTATATAGTGGTCTACAGACCCACAACACAGTCTATATAGGGGTTTATAGACAGACAACACAGTCTATATAGTGGTCTATAGACCCACAACACAGTCTATATAGGGGTTTATAGACAGACAACACAGTCTATATAGTGGTCTATAGACCCACAACACAGTCTATATAGGGGTTTATAGACCTACAACACAGTCTATATAGGGGTTTATAGACAGACAACACAGTCTATATAGTGGTTTATAGACCTACAACACAGTCTATATAGGGGTTTATAGACAGACAACACAGTCTATATAGTGGTCTACAGACCCACAACACAGTCTATATAGTGGTCTATAGACCCACAACACAGTCTATATAGTGGTCTATAGACCCACAACACAGTCTATATTACCAGTTAGAGACAGTCTGTGGTATATTTAAGCATTAAGGCCCAAGGAGGTGTGGTATATTGGCCATATATACCACAAACCTCCTGAGGTGCCTTACCGCTGTTATAAACTGCTTACCAACGTAATTATAGCAGTAAAAAAATATATATATATATGTTTTGTTATACCCGTGGTATACAGTTTGATATAACACAACTTTCAGCCAATCAGCATTCAGGACTCGAACCACCCAGTGTATAAATAGTGGTATGCTATCGTGAATGGTACCGATGCCCCATACGATTATTAGTTTACGTGAATAACTTTCATTCATGAGAATTTATTTATAAAATATATACTTTTAAAGAATGTATTTCTGGTTCTATTCCAACATGTATAAATGTATAAACATTTAAGAAGTACAATATGAGCATCATGATTATTCCATTACAGGCCTTTAATTAATAAGCATTCAATTATATCTGACCCCAGTTATAGTGAACCTGACAAAGTAGAGTCTCTCAGGGTTTATATCTGACCCAGAGTCTCTCAGGGTTTAACTGACCCAGAGTCTCTCAGGGTTTAACTGACCCAGAGTCTCTCAGGGTTTAACTGACCCAGAGTCTCTCAGGGTTTAACTGACCCAGAGTCTCTCAGGGTTTAACTGACCCAGAGTCTCTCAGGGTTTATATCTGACCCAGAGTCTCTCAGGGTTTATATCTGACCCAGAGTCTCTCAGGGTTTATATCTGACCCAGAGTCTCTCAGGGTTTAACTGACCCAGAGTCTCTCAGGGTTTATATCTGACCCAGAGTCTCTCAGGGTTTATATCTGACCCAGAGTCTCTCAGGGTTTATATCTGACCCAGAGTCTCTCAGGGTTTATAGTCTCTCAGGGTTTAACTGACCCAGAGTCTCTCAGGGTTTATATCTGACCCAGAGTCTCTCAGGGTTTATATCTGACCCAGAGTCTCTCAGGGTTTAATCTGACCCAGAGTCTCTCAGGGTTTATATCTGACCCAGAGTCTCTCAGGGTTTATATCTGACCCAGTCTCTCAGTCTCTCAGGGTTTATATCTGACCCAGAGTCTCTCAGGGTTTAACTGACCCAGAGTCTCTCAGGGTTTATATCTGACCCAGAGTCTCTCAGGGTTTACTGACCCAGACTGACCCAGAGTCTCTCAGGGTTTAACTGACCCAGAGTCTCTCAGGGTTTATATCTGACCCAGAGTCTCTCAGGGTTTAACTGACCCAGAGTCTCTCAGGGTTTAACTGACCCAGAGTCTCTCAGGGTTTAACTTATCTCAGGGTTTAACTGACCCAGAGTCTCTCAGGGTTTATATCTGACCCAGAGTCTCTCAGGGTTTAACTGACCCAGAGTCTCTCAGGGTTTAACTGACCCAGAGTCTCTCAGGGTTTAACTGACCCAGAGTCTCTCAGGGTTTAACTGACCCAGAGTCAGTTATAAAGAGCAGGCAACAACACGTCTGAAACACTGATCCTTAACACAGGGGCCCCTCAGGGGTGTGTACTTAGTCCCCTCCTATATTCCCTGTTCACCCACGACTGCCAAACACGACTCCAACACCATCATTAAGGTTGCTGACGACTCCGACAACTATGAGGCGGCCTATAGGGAGGAGGTCAGAGAACTGGCAGTGTTGTGACAGGACAACAACCTCACCTTCAACGTGATTAAGACAAATGAGCTGATCGTGGACTACAGGAAAAGGCGGCCCAAACAGGCCTCCATTAACATCGACGGGCTGTAGTGGAGCGGGTCGAGAGTTTCAAGTTCCTTGGTGTCCACATCACCAACAAACTATCATGGTCCAAACACACCAAGACAGTCGTGAAGAGGTCACGACAAAACCTTTTCCCCCTCAGGAGACTGGAAAGATTTGGCATGGGTCCCCAGATCCTCACAAGGTTCTACAGCTGTACCATCAAGACAATCCTGACCGGTTGCATCACCGCCTGGTATGGCAACTGCTCGGCATCTGACAGTAAGACACTACAGAGCGTAGTGCAAACGGCCCAGTACATCACAAGGGCCTCCTGGCTTCCTGCCATCCAGGACCTCTACACCAGGCGGTGTCAGAGGAAAGTCCATAAAATTGTCAGAGACTCCAGTCACCCAACTGTTCTCTCTGCTACCGCACGGCAAGCGGTACCGGAGAGCCAAGTCTAGGACCAAAAGGCCCCATAACATCATCTACCCCCTAGCCATTAGACTGCTGAACAATTCATAAAAATCGCCACCGGACTATAAACATTGACCCCCCTCCCCTTTTATACACTGCTGCTACTCACTGTTTGTTTGTTAACATGTAGAGTCACCTCGCCCCCACCTACATGTATAAATTACCTCTAACCTGTACCACTGTATATAGCCCACATTGACTCTGTACCATTGTAACACCCTGTATATAGCCTCCACATTGACTCTGTACCGTAATACCCTGTATATAGCCTCCACATTGACTCTGTACCGTAACACCCTGTATATAGCCTCCACATTGACTCTGTACCGTAACACCCTGTATATAGCCTTCACATTGACTCTCTACCGTAATACCCTGTATATAGCCTCCACATTGACTCTGTACCGTAATACCCTGTGACTCTTGACTCTGTACCGTAATACCCTGTATATAGCCTCCACATTGACTCTGTACAATACCCTGTATATAGCCTCCACATTGACTCTGTACCGTAATACCCTGTATATAGCCTCCACATTGACTCTGTACCGTAACACCCTGTATATAGCCTCCACATTGACTCTGCACCGTAATACCCTGTATATAGCCTCCACATTGACTCTGTACCGTAATACCCTGTATATAGCCTCCACCTTGACTCTGTACCGTAATACCCTGTATATAGCCTCCACATTGACTCTGTACCATTGTAACCCCTGTATATAGCCTCCACATTGACTCTGTACCGTAACACCCTGTATATAGCCTCCACATTGACTCTGTACCGTAACACCCTGTATATAGCCTCCACATTGACTCTGTACCGTAATACCCTGTATATAGCCTCCACATTGACTCTGTACCGTAATACCCTGTATATAGCCTCCACATTGACTCTTGACCCTGTATATAGCCTCTGACTACCGTAACACCCTGTATATAGCCTCCACATTGACTCTACCGTAACACCCTGTATAAGCCTCCACATTGACTCTGTGTATATAGCCTCCACATTGACTCTGTACCGTAACACCCTGTATATAGCCTCCACATTGACTCTCTACCGTAATACCCTGTATATAGCCTCCACATTGACTCTGTACCATAATACCCTGTATATAGCCTCCACATTGACTCTCTACCGTAATACCCTGTATATAGCCTCCACATTGACTCTCTACCGTAATACCCTGTATATAGCCTCCACAATGACTCTGTACCGTAATACCCTGTATATAGCCTCCACATTGACTCTGTACCGGTATACCCCTGTATATAGCCTCCACATTGACTCTGTACCGTAACACCCTGTATATAGCCTCCAGCCTCCACATTGACTCTTGACTCTGTCCACATTGACTCCGTAATACCCTGTATATAGCCTCCACAGTGACTCTTGTAAGCATTTCACGGTAAAGTCTACACTTGTTGTATTCAAGTGACAAATGAAGTTTGATTTGATTTGATTTGACACACAGCACATCGGACTCTATAATTCATTTACACGATACGCTGTGTGTGTGTGTGTGTGTATCTGTGTATCACAGTGATATACAAAGAGACTGCATTACTGAAGAAGACAGAGATGTGGTTTAGATTATTATTATTATAATAATGATTATGTCAGAGTAGCCTGTGTGTGTGTTTGACAAACAGACAGACAGACACACACACACACACAGACAGTTAGACAGACACACACACACACACACACACACACACAGACAGTTAGACAGACACACACACACACACCGTGGAAACATGACACACACACACACACACACCGTGGAAACATGACACACACACACACACCGTGGAAACATGACACACACACACACACACACACACAGACAGTTAGACAGACACACACACACACACCGTGGAAACATGACACACACACACACACACACCGTGGAAACATGACACACACACACACACCGTGGAAACATGACACACACACACACACACACCGTGGAAACATGACACACACACACACACACACACCGTGGAAACATGACACACACACACACAGACAGTTAGACAGACACACACACACACACACACACACACACACACACACACACACAGACAGTTAGACAGACACACACACACACACACACACCGTGGAAACATGACACACACACACACACACACCGTGGAAACATGACACACACGCATACAATGGAAACATCTAGGGATTACACAGTCACCCTTAGTTGACAGAGAAACCAGTCACGCAATTACAGACAGCAGTAAACAATGCATTGTGGGGGAATTAGACACAAGGAGAGAGTTGTGAGGCATGTTAATGTGTTAACCCACTTTTGTGTGTGTGTGTGTGTGTGTGTGTGTGTGTGTGTGTGTGTGTGTGTGTGTGTGTGTGTGTGTGTGTGTGTGTGTGTCTGTCTGTGTGTGTGTGTCTGTCTGTCTGTCTGTTTGTCAAACACACACACAGGCTACTCTGACATAATCATTATTATAATAATAATAATCTAAACCACATCTCTGTCTTCTTCAGTAATGCAGTCTCTTTGTATATCACAGATACACAGATACACAGACACACACACACACACACACACACACAGCGTATCGTCGCAGACAAATCTCTTTCAACAACTGAAATAAAGACAATTTCCTTTTGTTTCTAGATAATAATCACACTCTCTCACACACACACACACACGCACACACACACGCACACACACACGCACACACACACACACACACACACACACACACACACACACACACACACACACACACACACTCAGAGACAGCAGGTGGTGTAGACAGACGTAGGCGTCCTGTTTATGACTCCTAAACTTCTTCATATATTTTGTTAATATGTTGTGTTATTTCTTACATCATCAGCCGAAACGTCCTTTTCATGATTACGTACGGACAGAAATAACTTTGGGATATCAGGGCTGCGGTGACACACCTGTATTTCCACCAGAAATACGACATTTCTGAATTGGATTCTTTGTTAGTACGCCCCCAAGGCAATTCCACTTATCCCAGAGACCTCCCACCGGCAGAGAAGAGGTACCCAGAGTGAACTGTTAGTACGACTCAGAAGGGGTACACACCACCCACCGCTTCTGACTATATTACTCGCTGATGTTCAGTCCCTGGACAATAAAGTAGACGAGCTCAGGGCGAGGATCTGTATTTTCAGAGAGACGTCAGGGAATGTAATATACTCAGTATTAGTGGAAATCATGACTGTTCCCGTCCATACAGCTGAACCTCATGAACCAAAAACACCTTAATTCAACACTACCATGAACAGAACACACCTTAATTCAACGCCACCATGAACCAAACACACCTTAATTCAACACCATGAACCAAACACACCTTAATTCAACACCATGAACCAAACACACCTTAATTCAACACCATGAACCAAACACACCTTAATTCAACACACCATGAACCAAACAC
>NW_024609469.1:22500-57500 GCF_018296145.1 Oncorhynchus tshawytscha
ACTGCAGCAGTGTGACACATCAGCATTCTGGGAGCGTCAGAGAGTTGCAAGCACACAAATACACACAGCACAAAGCTACACACACAGCTAAACACACACACACATATGTACATACACAAACACACACACAGGGCAGAAACACAGCTACATACACAGAGAACAGTGTAGAACACAGAGCATGGAAATAGAGATATACACCTACAGGATACAACATAATACACAGACCTCATACCCCCTACCAACTAACCCCTACCGCCTACCCCCTACCCCCTACCTCCTACACCCTAACCTACCCCCAACCCCCTACCAACTAACCTCTACCGCCTACCGTCTACCTCTTAGCCCCTATCGCCTACCCCCTACCGCCCCCCTACCTCCTACACCCTAACCTACCCCCAACCCCTACCAACTAACCCCTACCGCCTACCCCCTACCCCCTACCGTCTACCCCCTACCCCCTACTGCCTACCCCCTACCGTCTATCCCCTACTGCCTAACCCCTACCCCCTATCGTCTACCCCCTACCGCCTAAACCCTACAGTCTACCTTCTACCCCCTACCATCTACCCCCTACCGCCTAACCCCTACCGCCTACCGCCTACGGTCTACCCCCTACCGCCTACCCCCTACCCGCTAACCCCTACCACCTACCCCTACCGTCTACCCCCTACCCCCTACCGCCTACCCCCCTAACGCCTACACCCTACCGCCTACCCCCTAACCCCCCCCTAACCCCCTAACCACTACCGCCTACCCCCTACCGCCCACCCCCTAACCCCTACTGCCAACCCCCTACTACCTACCCCCTACCCCCTACGTCCCCCTACCCCCTAACCCCTACCCCCTACTGCCTACCCCCTACCGCCTACCCCCTACCGTCTACCGTCTACCGCCCCTAACCCCCCCCTACCGTCGACCCCCTACCCCTACCGCCTACCCCCTACCGTCTCCCCCCCTAACCCCTACCCCCTACCGTCTACTCCCTACCCCTACCCCTACAGTCTACCGTCTACCCCCTACCGTCTACCCCTACCGCCTACCCCCTACCGCCTACCCCCTACAGTCTACCCCCTACCGCCTACCCCCTACTGCCTACCCCCTACTACCTACCCCCTACCGCCTACCCCCTACCCCCTAACCCCTACCCCCTACTGCCTACCCCCCCTACCGCCTACCCCCTACCGTCTAACCGTCTACCGCCTACCGTCTACCCCCTACCGCCTACCCCCTACCGTCTACCCCTACCGCCTACCCCCTACCGTGTACCCCCTACCGTCTACCCCTACCGCCTACCCCCCCTACCGCCTACCCCCTACAGTCTACCCCCCTACCGCCTACCCCCTGCCGCCTACCCCCTACCGCCTACCCCCTACCTCCTACCTCCAACCCCATACCATCTAACCCCTACCCCTAACCCCTACCGCGTACCCCCCCTTACCCCCTACTGCCTACCCCCTACCGCCTACCCTCTACCCCCTACCGCCTGACACTATGTCCTGAACACCCCCCACAACACATTGTCCCTAGCAACAGACCAGAAACATGTTTTAGAGCAGCAGTTTAGACTGCAGTTTAGACTGCTGCTAATCACTGCTAATCACTGCAGTTTAGACTGCTGCTAATCACTGCTAATCACCGCAGTTTAGACTGCTGCTAATCACTGCAGTTTAGACTGCTGCTAATCACTGCTAATCACTGCAGTTTACACTCCTGCTAATCACTGCAGTTTAGACTGCTGCTAATCACTGCTAATCACTGCAGTTTAGACTGCTGCTAATCACTGCAGTTTAGACTGCTGTTAATCACTGCAGTTTAGACTGCTGTTAATCACTGCAGTTTAGACTGCTGCTAATCACTGCTAATCACTGCAGTTTAGACTGCTGCTAATCACTGCAGTTTAGACTGCTGCTAATCACTGCTAATCACTGCAGTTTAGACTGCTACTAATCACTGCTAATCACTGCAGTTTAGACTGCTGCTAATCACTGCAGTTTAGACTGCTACTAATCACTGCTAATCACTGCAGTTTAGACTGCTGCTAATCACTGCAGTTTAGACTGCTACTAATCACTGCTAATCACTGCAGTTTAGACTGCTACTAATCACTGCAGTTTAGACTGCTGCTAACCACTGCAGTTTAGACTGCAGCTAATCACTGCAGTTTAGACTGCTGCTAATCACTGCTAATCACTGCAGTTTAGACTGCTGCTAATCACTGCTAATCACTGCAGTTTAGACTGCTGCTAATCACTGCTAATCACTGCCGTTTAGACTGCTGCTAATCACTGCTAATCACTGCAGTTTAGACTGCTGCTAATCACTGCAGTTTAGACTGCTGCTAATCACTGCTAATCACTGCCGTTTAGACTGCTGCTAATCACTGCTAATCACTGCAGTTTAGACTGCTGCTAATAACTGCAGTTTAGACTGCTGCTAATCACTGCTAATCACTGCAGTTTACACTGCTGCTAATCACTGCAGTTTAGACTGCTGCGAATCACTGCAGTTTAGACTGCTGCTAATCACTGCTAATCACTGCAGTTTAGACTGCTGCTAATCACTGCAGTTTAGACTGCTACTAATCACTGCTAATCACTGCAGTTTAGACTGCTACTAATCACTGCAGTTTAGACTGCTGCTAACCACTGCAGTTTAGACTGCAGCTAATCACTGCAGTTTAGACTGCTGCTAATCACTGCTAATCACTGCAGTTTAGACTGCTGCTAATCACTGCTAATCACTGCAGTTTAGACTGCTGCTAATCACTGCTAATCACTGCCGTTTAGACTGCTGCTAATCACTGCTAATCACTGCAGTTTACACTGCTGCTAATCACTGCAGTTTAGACTGCTGCTAATCACTGCTAATCACTGCAGTTTAGACTGCTGCTAATCACTGCTAATCACTGCAGTTTAGACTGCTGCTAATCACTGCTAATCACTGCAGTTTAGACTGCTGCTAATCACTGCAGTTTAGACTGCTGCTAATCACTGCAGTTTAGACTGCTGCTACAATGCACCAGGAATCATTCATTAATATTACAGTCAATACTCTATAACAGGTGTCAGTAGTCAAAGATTAGAGAATGAGAGATTCTAGGTTGTCTCTCCTAAAACGACCCTTTTCTACAGATATATAATACTACACCATACAGGTATGTAATACTACACCATACAGATATATAATACTACACCATACAGATATATAATGCTACACCATACAGATATATAATACTACACCATATATAATACTACAACATACAGAAATATAATATGACACCATACAGATATATAATACTACACCATGCAGATATATAATACTACACCATATATAATACTACACCATACAGATATATACTACTACACCATATATAATACTACGCCATTTGTAATACTACACCATACATATATATAATAATACACCATATATAATACTACACCATACAGAAATATAATACGACACCATACAGATATATAATACTACACCATATATATTACTACACCATACAGATATATAATACTACACCATACAGATATATAATACTACACCATATATAATACTACACCCTACAGATATATAATACTACAACATATATAATACCACACCATATATAATACTACACCATACAGATATATAATACTACACCATGCAGATATATAATACTACACCATACAGATATATAATACTACACCATATATAATACTACACCATACAGATATATAATACTACACCATATATAATACTACACCATATATAATACTACTTCCTACAAATATATAATACTACACCATATATAATACTACACCATATATATTACTACACCCTACAGATATATAATACTACACCATATATATTACTACACCATACAGATATATAATACTACACCATATATAATACTACGCCATTTTTAATACTACACCATACATATATATATAATAATACACCATATATAATACTACACCATACAGAAATATAATACGACACCATACAGATATATAATACTACACCATATATATTACTACACCATACAGATATATATTTCAACACCATACAGATATATAATACTACACCATATATAATACTACACCATACATAATACTACACCATACATATATATAATACTACACCATACAGATATATAATACTACACCATATATAATACTACACCCTACAGATATATAATACTACACCATATATAATACCACACCATACATAATACTACACCATACAGATATATAATACTACACCATATATAATACTACACCATATATAATACTACTTCCTACAAATATATAATACTACACCATATATAATACTACACCACATATATTACTACACCCTACAGATATATAATACTACACCATATATATTACTACACCATACAGATATATAATACTACAACATATGTAATACTACACCATATATATTACTACACCCTACATATATATAATACTACACCATATATAATACTACACCATACAGATATATAATACTACACCATACAGATATATAATACTACACCATATATATTACTACACCATACAGATATATAATACTACACCATATATAATACTACACCATAGAGATATGTAATACCACACCATACAGATATATATTACAACACCATACAGATATATAATACTACACCATATATAATACTACACCATACATAATACTACACCATACATATATATAATACTACACCATACAGATATATAATACTACACCATATATAATACCACACCATACATATATATATAATACTACACCATATATAATACTACACCATACAGATATATAATACTACACCATATATATTACTACACCATACAGATATATATTTCAACACCATACATATATATAATACTACACCATATATAATACCACACCATACATAATACTACACCATACAGATATATAATACTGCACCATACAGATATATAATACTACACCATACAGATATATAATACTACACCATATATAATACTACACCATACAGATATATACTACTACACCATACAGATATATACTACTACACCATATATAATACTACACCATACAGATATATAATACTACACCATACAGATATATAATACTACACTATATATAATACTACGTCATATATAATACTACACCATACAGATATATAATACTACACCATATATAATACTACACCATACAGATATATAATACTACACCATATATAATACTACACCATACAGATATATAATACCACACCATACAGATATATAATACCACACCATACAGATATATAATACAGCTCCTGTCCTCTAAAACTGTACTCCAGAGACTAAGGGAGGCATTTTCCACACTTGTTTCAGTATACACAAGGAGACACACGTCTCCCTTTGATGTTGTGCCCTGCTATTACTCATGGTTTGCTGGAGGAAAATGTTGCCCTAAAACTATAACCTTCCTCTCTTACAGTAGCACTGAGTTCAGGCCAGGCAGCCCTGGATATACCAGAGTACAGGAGAGGAGAGGAAAGGAGAGGAGAGGAAAGGAAAGGAGAGGAGAGGAAAGGAGAGGAGCGGAGTGGAGCAGAGAGGAGAGGAGAGGAGGAGGGGAGGAAAGGAGAGGAGAGAGGATGGGAGAGAGGGGAGGGGAGGAAAGGAGAGAGAGGAGGAGGAGGAGAGGAGAGGAGAGGAGAGGGAGAGGAGGAGAGGAGGGAGAGGAGAGGAGAGGAGAGGAGAGGAAAGGAGAGGAGGAGAGGGAGGAGAGGAGAGGAGAGGGGAGGAGGAGAGGGGAGGGAGAGGAGGGGAGGAGGAGGAGAGGAGGGGAGAGAGAGGGGAGAGGAGGGAGGAGAGGAGAGGAGAGAGGATGGGGAGAGGGAGAGGAGGAGAGGGAGAGGAGAGGAGAGGAGAGGAGAGGAGAGGAGAGGAGAGGAGAGGAGAGGGAGGGGAGAGGAGAGGGGGAGAGGAGAGAGGGGGAGAGGGGAGGGGAGGAAAGGAGAGGAGAGAGAGAGGGGAGAGAGGGGAGGAAAGGAGAGGAGAAGAGAAGAGAGGAAAGGAGAGGAGCGGAGAGGAGAGGAGAGAGAGAGAGAGGAGAGGAGAGGAGAGGGGAGGAGAGGGAGGAGAGAGGGAGGGAGAGGAGAGGAGAGGAGAGGAGAGGAGAGGAGGAGAGGAGAGAGGAGAGGAGAGGAGAGGAGAGGAGAGGAGAGGAGAGGAGAGGAGAGGAGAGGAGAGGAGAGGAGAGGAGAGGAGAGAGGGGAGGAGATGAGAGGAGAGGAGAGGAGAGGAGGAGAGGAGAGGAGAGTGCTGCCAAAACACACAGAGTGGTATGGCATGGTGGTATCCTGTACAGAACATCCCAGTGTGTGGGTAACAGTGCAATACTGTCTCTAGTGGACAGATGGTGGAAATGGAACCACAGCTCTGACTGCAAGCATGGCCCACATTCACATCCAGCGTAACAGGTACACACACACACACACACACACACACACACACACACACACACACACACACACACACACACACACACACACACACACACACACATCACACATACACACACACAAAGCAATAAAAAGCCAGTCAACTCTGGACGACCAATAAATACTGTCTAGGAGGGTATCAACCAGACTGTTATATACTGTCTAGGAGGGTATCAACCAGACTGTTATATACTGTCTAGGAGGGTATCAACCAGACTGTTATATACAGTCTAGGAGGGTATCAACCAGACTATTATATACTGTCTAGGAGGGTATCAACCAGACTGTTATATACTGTCTAGGAGGGTATCAACCAGACTGTTATATACTGTCTAGGAGGGTATCAACCAGACTGTTATATACTGTTTAGGAGGGTATCAACCAGACTGTTATATACTGTCTAGGGGGTATCAACCAGACTGTTATATACTGTCTAGGAGGGTATCAACCAGACTGTTATATACAGACTGTTATATACTGTCTAGGAGGGTATCAACCAGACTGTTAAATACTGTCTAGGAGGGTATCAACCAGACTGTTATATACTGTCTAGGAGGGAATCAACCAGACTGTTATATACTGTCTAGGAGGGTATCAACCAGACTGTTATATACTGTCTAGGAGGGTATCAACCAGACTGTTATATACTGACTGTTATATACTGTCTAGGAGGGTATCAACCAGACTGTTATATACTGTCTAGGAGGGTATCAACCAGACTGTTATATACTGACTGTTATATACTGTCTAGGAGGGTATCAACCAGACTGTTATATACTGACTGTTATATACTGTCTAGGAGGGTATCAACCAGACTGTTATATACAGTCTAGGAGGGTATCAACCAGACTGTTATATACTGACTGTTATATACTGTCTAGGAGGGTATCAACCAGACTGTTATATACTGTCTAGGAGGGTATCAACCAGACTGTTATATACTGACTGTTATATACTGTCTAGGAGGGTATCAACCAGACTGTTATATACTGTCTAGGAGGGTATCAACCAGACTGTTATATACTGTCTAGGAGGGTATCAACCAGACTGTTATATACTGTCTAGGAGGGTATCAACCAGACTGTTATATACTGTCTAGGGGGTATCAACCAGACTGTTATATACAGTCTAGGAGGGTATCAACCAGACTGTTATATACTGACTGTTATATACTGTCTAGGAGGGTATCAACCAGACTGTTATATACTGTCTAGGAGGGTATCAACCAGACTGTTATATACTGTCTAGGAGGGTATCAACCAGACTGTTATATACTGTCTAGGAGGGTATCAACCAGACTGTTATATACTGTCTAGGGGGGTATCAACCAGACTGTTATATACTGTCTAGGAGGGTATCAACCAGACTGTTATATACTGTCTAGGAGGATATCAACCAGACTGTTATATACTGTCTGGGAGGGTATCAACCAGACTGTTTTATACTGTCTAGGAGGGTATCAACCAGACTGTTATATACTGTCTAGGAGGGTATCACCCAGACTGTTATATACTGTCTAGGAGGGTATCAACCAGACTGTTATATACTGTCTAGGAGGGTATCAACCAGACTGTTATATACTGTCTGTTATATACTGTCTAGGAGGGTATCAACCAGACTGTTATATACTGTCTAGGAGGGTATCAACCAGACTGTTATATACTGTCTAGGAGGGTATCAACCAGACTGTTATATACTGTCTAGGAGGGAATCAACCAGACTGTTATATACTGTCTAGGAGGGTATCAACCAGACTGTTATATACTGTCTAGGAGGGTATCAACCAGACTGTTATATACTGTCTAGGAGGGTATCAACCAGACTGTTATATACTGTCTAGGAGGGTATCAAACAGACTGTTATATACTGTCTAGGAGGGTATCAACCAGACTGTTATATACTGTCTAGGAGGGTATCAACCAGACTGTTATATACTGTCTAGGAGGGTATCAACCAGACTGTTATATACTGACTGTTATATACTGTCTAGGAGGGTATCAACCAGACTGTTATATACTGTCTAGGAGGATATCAACCAGACTGTTATATACTGTGTAGGAGGATATCAACCAGACTGTTATATACTGTCTAGGAGGGTATCCATTATATATACCATTACTGACCTCTCCATTATATATACCATTACTGACCAGTAGACCTCTCCATTATATATACCCATTATATATACACCATTACTGACCTCTCCATTATATATACCATTACTGACCAGTAGACCTCTCCATTATATATACCATTACTGACCTCTCCATTATATATACCATTACTGACCAGTAGACCTCTCCATTATATATACCATTACTGACCTCTCCATTATATATACCATTACTGACCAGTAGACCTCTCCATTATATATACCCATTATATATACACCATTACTGACCAGTAGACCTCTCCATTATATATACCCATTATATATATTATATATATATATACCATTATTATATTATATATATATATACCATTACTGACCTCTCCATTATAAATACCATTACTGTATTACATTACTCCATTATATATACCATTACTGACCAGTAGACCTCTCCATTATATATACCATTACTGACCTCTCCATTATATATACCATTAATGACCTCTCCATTATATATACCATTACTGACCTCTCCATTATATATACCATTACTGAGCAGTAGACCTCTCCATTATATATACCATTACTGACCAGTAGACCTCTCCATTATATATACCATTACTGAGCAGTAGACCTCTCCATTATATATACCATTACTGAACAGTAGACCTCTCCATTATATATACCATTACTGACCAGTACACCTCTCCATTATATATACCATTACTGACCAGTACACCTCTCCATTATATATACCATTACTGACCTCTCCATTATATATACCATTACTGAGCAGTAGACCTCTCCATTATATATACCATTACTGACCAGTAGACCTCTCCATTAATACCAGTAATATATACCATTACTGACCAGTACACCTCTCCATTATATATACCATTACTGACCAGTAGACCTCTCCATTATATATACCATTACTGACCAGTACACCTCTCCATTATATATACCATTACTGACCTCTCCATTATATATACCATTACTGACCAGTAGACCTCTCCATTAATACCAGTAATATATACCATTACTGACCAGTACACCTCTCCATTATATATACCATTACTGACCAGTAGACCTCTCCATTATATATACCCATTATATATACACCATTACTGACCTCTCCATTATATATACCATTACTGACCAGTAGACCTCTCCATTATATATACCCATTATATATACACCATTACTGACCTCTCCATTATATATACCATTGCTGACCAGTAAACCTCTCCATTATATATACCATTACTGACCTCTCCATTATATATACCATTACTGACCTCTCCATTATATATACCATTACTGACCAGTAGACCTCTCCATTATATATACCATTACTGACCTCTCCATTATATATACCATTACTGACCTCTCCATTATATATACCATTACTGACCAGTAGACCTCTCCATTATATATATACCATTACTGACCTCTCCATTAATACCAGTAATATATACCATTACTGACCAGTAGACCTCTCCATTATATATACCATTACTGACCAGTAGACCTCTCCATTATATATACCATTACTGACCAGTAGACCTCTCCATTATATATACCCATTATATATATATACCATTACTGACCTCTCCATTATATATACCATTACTGACCAGTAGACCTCTCCATTATATATACCATTACTGACCTCTCCATTATATATACTATTACTGACCTCTCCATTATATATACCATTACTGACCAGTAGACCTCTCCATTATATATACCATTACTGACCTCTCCATTATATATACCATTACTGAGCAGTAGACCTCTCCATTATATATACCATTACTGACCAGTAGACCTCTCCATTATATATACCATTACTGACCAGTAGACCTCTCCATTAATACCAGTAATATATACCATTACTGACCAGTAGACCTCTCCATTATATATACCATTACTGACCAGTAGACCTCTCCATTAATACCAGTAATATATACCATTACTGACCAGTAGACCTCTCCATTAATACCAGTAATATATACCATTACTGACCAGTACACCTCTCCATTATATATACCATTACTGAGCAGTAGACCTCTCCATTATATATACCCATTATATATATATACCATTACTGACCTCTCCATTATATATACCATTACTGACCAGTAGATCTCTCCATTATATATACCATTACTGACCTCTCCATTATATATACTATTACTGACCTCTCCATTATATATACCATTACTGAGCAGTAGACCTCTCCATTATATATACCATTACTGACCAGTAGACCTCTCCATTATATATACCATTACTGACCAGTACACCTCTCCATTAATACCAGTAATATATACCATTACTGACCAGTAGACCTCTCCATTATATATACCATTACTGACCAGTAGACATCTCCATTAATACCAGTAATATATACCATTACTGACCAGTAGACCTCTCCATTATATATACCATTACTGACCAGTAGACCTCTCCATTATATATACCATTACTGACCAGTAGACCTCTCCATTATATATACCCATTATATATACACCATTACTGACCTCTCCATTATATATACCATTACTGACCAGTAGACCTCTCCATTATATATACCATTACTGACCTCTCCATTATATATACTATTACTGACCAGTAGACCTCTCCATTATATATACCATTACTGACCAGTAGACCTCTCCATTATATATACCCATATATATATATACCATTACTGACCTCTCCATTATATATACCATTACTGACCAGTAGACCTCTCCATTATATATACCATTACTGACCTCTCCATTATATATACCATTACTGACCAGTAGACCTCTCCATTATATATACAATTACTGACCTCTCCAGTGTATACACCATTACTGACCTCTCCATTATATATACCATTACTGACCAGTAGACCTCTCCATTATATATACCATTACTGACCTCTCCATTATATATATCATTACTGACCAGTACACCTCTCCATTAATACCAGTAATATATACCATTACTGACCAGTAGACCTCTCCATTATATATACCATTACTGACCAGTACACCTCTCCATTATATATACCATTACTGACCAGTACATCTCTCCATTATATATACCATTACTGACCAGTACACCTCTCCATTATATATACCATTACTGACCAGTAGACCTCTCCATTAATACCAGTAATATATACCATTACTGACCAGTACACCTCTCCATTATATATACCATTACTGACCAGTAGACCTCTCCATTATATATACCATTACTGACCAGTAGACCTCTCCATTATATATACCCATTATATATATATACCATTACTGACCTCTCCATTATATATACCATTACTGACCAGTAGACCTTTCCATTATATATACCATTACTGACCTCTCCATTATATATACTATTACTGACCTCTCCATTATATATACCATTACTGACCAGTAGACCTCTCCATTATATATACCATTACTGACCAGTACACCTCTCCATTATATATACCATTACTGACCAGTACACCTCTCCATTATATATACCATTACTGACCTCTCCATTATATATACCATTACTGACCAGTAGACCTCTCCATTATATATACCATTACTGACCAGTAGACCTCTCCATTAATACCAGTAATATATACCATTACTGACCAGTAGACCTCTCCATTATATATACCATTACTGACCAGTAGACCTCTCCATTAATACCAGTAATATATACCATTACTGACCAGTACACCTCTCCATTATATATACCATTACTGACCTCTCCATTATATATATCATTACTGACCAGTAGACCTCTCCATTATATATACCACTACTGACCCCTCCATTATATATACCATTACTGAGCTCTCCATTATATATACCATTACTGACCTCTCCATTATATATACCATTACTGACCAGTAGACCTCTCCATTATATATACCATTACTGACCTCTCCATTATATACACCATTACTGACCTCTCCATTATATATACCATTACTGACCAGTAGCCCTCTCCATTATATATACCATTACTGACCTCTCCATTATATATATCATTACTGACCAGTAGCCCTCTCCATTATATATACCATTACTGACCTCTCCATTATATATACCATTACTGGCCAGTAGACCTCTCCATTATATATACCATTACTGACCAGTAGACCTCTCCATTATATATACACCATTACTGACCTCTCCATTATATATACCATTACTGACCAGTAGACCTCTCCATTATATATACCCATTATATATACACCATTACTGACCTCTCCATTATATATACCATTACTGACCAGTACACCTCTCCATTATATATACCCATTATATATATACCATTACTGACCTCTCCATTATATATACCATTACTGACCAGTAGACCTCTCCATTATATATACCATTACTGACCAGTAGACCTCTCCATTATATATACCATTACTGAGCAGTAGACCTCTCCATTATATATACCATTACTGAGCAGTAGACCTCTCCATTATATATACCATTACTGACCTCTCCATTATATATACCATTACTGACCTCTCCATTATATATACCATTACTGACCTCTCCATTATATATATCATTACTGACCAGTACACCTCTCCATTATATATACCATTACTGACCAGTACACCTCTCCATTATATATACCATTACTGACCTCTCCATTATATATACTATTACTGAGCAGTACACCTCTCCATTATATATACCCATTATATATACACCATTACTGACCTCTCCATTATATATACCATTACCGACCAGTAGACCTCTCCATTATATATACCATTACTGACCTCTCCATTATATATACCATTACTGACCAGTACACCTCTCCATTATATATACCCATTATATATATACCATTACTGACCTCTCCATTATATATACCATTACTGACCTCTCCATTATATATACCATTACTGAGCAGTAGACCTCTCCATTATATATACCATTACTGACCTCTCCATTATATATACCATTACTGAGCAGTAGACCTCTCCATTATATATACCATTACTGACCTCTCCATTATATATCATTACTGACCTCTCCATTATATATACCATTACTGACCTCTCCATTATATATACCATTACTGACCAGTAGACCTCTCCATTATATATACCATTACTGACCAGTAGACCTCTCCATTATATATACCATTACTGACCAGTACACCTCTCCATTATATATACCATTACTGACCAGTACACCTCTCCATTATATATACCATTACTGACCACTCCATTATATATACCATTACTGACCTCTCCATTATATATACCATTACTGACCTCTCCATTATATATACCATTACTGACCTCTCCATTATATATACCATTACTGACCAGTACACCGCTCCATTATATATACCATTACTGACCAGTACACCTCTCCATTATATATACCATTACTGACCAGTACACCTCTCCATTATATATACCATTACTGACCAGTACACCTCTCCATTATATATACCATTACTGACCAGTACACCTCTCCATTATATATACCATTACTGACCTCTCCATTATATATACCATTACTGACCTCTCCATTATATATACCATTACTGACCTCTCCATTATATATACCATTACTGACCAGTACACCTCTCCATTATATATACCATTACTGACCAGTACACCTCTCCATTATATATACCATTACTGACCAGTACACCTCTCCATTATATATACCATTACTGACCAGTACACCTCTCCATTATATATACCATTACTGACCAGTAGACCTCTCCATTATATATACCATTACTGACCAGTAGACCTCTCCATTATATATACCATTACTGACCTCTCCATTATATATACCATTACTGAACTCTCCATTATATATACCATTACTGACCAGTACACCTCTCCATTATATATACCATTACTGACCAGTACACCTCTCCATTATATATACCATTACTGACCAGTACACCTCTCCATTATATATACCATTACTGACCAGTACACCTCTCCATTATATATACCATTACTGACCTCTCCATTATATATACCATTACTGACCAGTAGACCTCTCCATTATATATACCATTACTGACCAGTAGACCTCTCCATTATATATACCCATTATATATATACCATTACTGACCTCTCCATTATATATACCATTACTGACCAGTAGACCTCTCCATTATATATACCATTACTGACCTCTCCATTATATATACCATTACTGACCTCTCCAGTGTATACACCATTACTGACCTCTCCATTATATATACCATTACTGACCAGTAGACCTCTCCATTATATATACCATTACTGACCTCTCCATTATATATACCATTACTGACCAGTAGACCTCTCCATTAATACCAGTAATATATACCATTACTGACCAGTACACCTCTCCATTATATATACCATTACTGACCAGTAGACCTCTCCATTATATATAACATTACTGACCAGTAGACCTCTCCATTATATATACCATTACTGACCAGTACACCTCTCCATTATATATACCATTACTGACCAGTAGACCTCTCCATTATATATACCCATTATATATACACCATTACTGACCTCTCCATTATATATACCATTACTGACCAGTAGACCTCTCCATTAATACCAGTAATATATACCATTACTGACCAGTAGACCTCTCCATTATATATACCATTACTGACCAGTAGACCTCTCCATTAATACCAGTAATATATACCATTACTGACCAGTACACCTCTCCATTATATATACCATTACTGAGCAGTAGACCTCTCCATTATATATACCCATTATATATATATACCATTACTGACCTCTCCATTATATATACCATTACTGACCAGTAGATCTCTCCATTATATATACCATTACTGACCTCTCCATTATATATACTATTACTGACCTCTCCATTATATATACCATTACTGACCAGTAGACCTCTCCATTATATATACCATTACTGACCAGTACACCTCTCCATTATATATACCATTACTGACCAGTACACCTCTCCATTATATATACCATTACTGACCTCTCCATTATATATACCATTACTGACCAGTAGACCTCTCCATTATATATACCATTACTGACCAGTAGACTTCTCCATTAATACCAGTAATATATACCATTACTGACCAGTAGACCTCTCCATTATATATACCATTACTGACCAGTAGACCTCTCCATTAATACCAGTAATATATACCATTACTGACCAGTACACCTCTCCACTATATATACCATTACTGACCTCTCCATTATATATATCATTACTGACCAGTAGACCTCTCCATTATATATACCACTACTGACCCCTCCATTATATATACCATTACTGAGCTCTCCATTATATATACCATTACTGACCAGTAGACCTCTCCATTATATATACCATTACTGACCTCTCCATTATATATACCATTACTGACCTCTCCATTATATACACCATTACTGACCTCTCCATTATATATACCATTACTGACCAGTAGCCCTCTCCATTATATATACCATTACTGACCTCTCCATTATATATATATCATTACTGACCAGTACACCTCTCCATTATATATACCATTACTGACCTCTCCATTATATATACCATTACTGGCCAGTAGACCTCTCCATTATATATACCATTACTGACCAGTAGACCTCTCCATTATATATACACCATTACTGACCAGTAGACCTCTCCATTATATATACCCATTATATATACACCATTACTGACCTCTCCATTATATATACCATTACTGACCAGTACACCTCTCCATTATATATACCCATTATATATATACCATTACTGACCTCTCCATTATATATACCATTACTGACCAGTAGACCTCTCCATTATATATACCATTACTGACCAGTAGACCTCTCCATTATATATACCATTACTGAGCAGTAGACCTCTCCATTATATATACCATTACTGAGCAGTAGACCTCTCCATTATATATACCATTACTGACCTCTCCATTATATATACCATTACTGACCTCTCCATTATATATACCATTACTGACCTCTCCATTATATATACCTTTACTGGCCAGTAGACCTCTCCATTATATATATCATTACTGACCAGTACACCTCTCCATTATATATACACCATTACTGACCTCTCCATTATATATACCATTACTGACCAGTAGACCTCTCCATTATATATACCCATTATATATACACCATTACTGACCTCTCCATTATATATATCATTACTGACCAGTAGACCTCTCCATTATATATACCCATTATATATATACCATTACTGACCTCTCCATTATATATACCATTACTGACCTCTCCATTATATATACCATTACTGAGCAGTAGACCTCTCCATTATATATACCATTACTGACCTCTCCATTATATATACCATTACTGAGCAGTAGACCTCTCCATTATATATACCATTACTGACCTCTCCATTATATATACCATTACTGACCTCTCCATTATATATACCATTACTGACCTCTCCATTATATATACCATTACTGACCAGTAGACCTCTCCATTATATATACCATTACTGACCAGTAGACCTCTCCATTATATATACCATTACTGACCAGTACACCTCTCCATTATATATACCATTACTGACCAGTACACCTCTCCATTATATATACCATTACTGACCTCTCCATTATATATACCATTACTGACCTCTCCATTATATATACCATTACTGACCTCTCCATTATATATACCATTACTGACCTCTCCATTATATATACCATTACTGACCAGTAGACCTCTCCATTATATATACCATTACTGACCAGTAGACCTCTCCATTATATATACCATTACTGACCAGTACACCTCTCCATTATATATACCATTACTGACCTCTCCATTATATATACCATTACTGACCAGTACACCTCTCCATTATATATACCATTACTGACCTCTCCATTATATATACCATTACTGACCTCTCCATTATATATACCATTACTGACCTCTCCATTATATATACCATTACTGACCAGTACACCTCTCCATTATATATACCATTACTGACCAGTACACCTCTCCATTATATATACCATTACTGACCAGTACACCTCTCCATTATATATACCATTACTGACCAGTACACCTCTCCATTATATATACCATTACTGACCAGTACACCTCTCCATTATATATACCATTACTGACCAGTACACCTCTCCATTATATATACCATTACTGACCTCTCCATTATATATACCATTACTGAACTCTCCATTATATATACCATTACTGACCAGTACACCTCTCCATTATATATACCATTACTGACCAGTACACCTCTCCATTATATATACCATTACTGACCAGTACACCTCTCCATTATATATACCATTACTGACCAGTACACCTCTCCATTATATATACCATTACTGACCAGTACACCTCTCCATTATATTTACCATTACTGACCAGTAGACCTCTCCATTATATATACCATTACTGACCAGTAGACCTCTCCATTATATATACCATTACTGACCAGTACACCTCTCCATTATATATACCATTACTGACCAGTACACCTCTCCATTATATATACCATTACTGACCAGTAGACCTCTCCATTATATATACCATTACTGACCAGTACACCTCTCCATTATATATACCATTACTGACCAGTAGACCTCTCCATTATATATACCATTACTGACCAGTACACCTCTCCATTATATATACCATTACTGACCAGTACACCTCTCCATTATATATACCATTACTGACCAGTAGACCTCTCCATTATATATACCATTACTGACCTCTCCATTATATATACCATTACTGACCAGTACACCTCTCCATTATATATACCATTACTGACCAGTACACCTCTCCATTATATATACCATTACTGACCAGTACACCTCTCCATTATATATACCATTACTGACCAGTACACCTCTCCATTATATATACCATTACTGACCTCTCCATTATATATACCATTACTGACCAGTAGACCTCTCCATTATATATACCATTACTGAGCAGTAGACCTCTCCATTATATATACCATTACTGAGCAGTAGACCTCTCCATTATATATACCATTACTGACCTCTCCATTATATATACCATTACTGACCTCTCCATTATATATACCATTACTGAGCAGTAGACCTCTCCATTATATATACCATTACTGACCAGTAGACCTCTCCATTATATATACCATTACTGACCAGTACACCTCTCCATTATATATACCATTACTGACCAGTACACCTCTCCATTATATATACCATTACTGACCAGTACACCTCTCCATTATATATACCATTACTGACCAGTACACCTCTCCATTATATATACCATTACTGACCAGTACACCTCTCCATTATATATACCATTACTGACCTCTCCATTATATATACCATTACTGACCAGTACACCTCTCCATTATATATACCATTACTGACCAGTACACCTCTCCATTATATATACCATTACTGACCAGTACACCTCTCCATTATATATACCATTACTGACCTCTCCATTATATATACCATTACTGACCAGTACACCTCTCCATTAGGCCACATGGTTCTCTGTCTCAGTCCGTCAGATCTGTTTAATTAATAGACAGCCAAGAGATACAGTAACAAGGACCAACAGAAACCAGCCCCCATGGGGTCATTATTGACCCCGTGTCACAACTATGAAAAGGAATCGCTCTTTCGGGGGTCAGTGGATGTGTTTCCGTGCCGACGGCGTTGGCTCCGGTATCCATGGAGACTCCTGAGTGTTCAATACGTCTCCTACCGACATAAAGAGTAACAAGACACCCTTCCAGTGAGAATACACACACACACACACACAGAGACAGCAGGCTGATCACTAAAGATAGACTGATATATTGGACGTGTGAAAAGGTCCCCAGAGGGTCGGGATATGCCTTCCACTGAGTTCTCAATAAATGAACAATTAAACCAGCCCCCCGACACTGGGGGAGAACCCTGTGATACTGGGAGAGAACCCGGTGATAGAACCCTGTGATACTGGGAGAGAACCCTGTGATACTGGGAGAGAACCCTGTGATACTGGGAGAGAACCCAGTGATACTGGGAGAGAACCATGTGATACTGGGAGAGAACCCTGTGTAACTGGGAGAGAACCTTGTGATACTGAAAGAGAAACCTGAGATACTGAGAGAGAACCCCATGATACTGGGAGAGAACCCTGTGATAGAACCCTGTGATACTGGGAGAGAACCCTGTGATAGAACCCTGTGACACTGGGGGAGAACCCTGTGATAGAACCCTGCGATATTGGGGGAGAACCCTGTGATAGAACCCTGCGATATTGGGGGAGAACCCTGTGATAGAACCCTGTGATACTGGAGGAGAACCCTGTGATAGAACCCTGCGATACTGGGGGAGAACCCTGTGATAGAACCCTGTGATACTGGAGGAGAACCCTGTGATACTGGGAGAGAACCCTGTGATACTGGGAGAGAACCCTGTGATACTGGGAGAGAACCATGTGATAGAACCCTGTGATAGAACCCTGTGATACTGGGGGAGAACCCTGTGCTACTGGGAGGGAAACCTGTGATACTGGGAGAGAACCCTGTGATACTGGGAGAGAACCCTGTAATACTGGGAGAGAACCCTGTGATACTGGGAGAGAACCTTGTGGTACTGGGATAGAACCCTGTGGTACTGGGAGAGAACCTTGTGATACTGGGAGAGAACTGCGTGATAGAACCCTGTGATACTGGGAGAGAACCCTGTGATAGAACCCTGTGATACTGGGAGAGAACCCTGTGATACTGGGAGAAAACCCTGTGATACTGGGAAAGAACCCTGTGATAGAACCCTGTGATACTGGGAGAGAACCCTGTGATACTGGGAGAAAACCCTGTGATACTGGGAAAGAACCCTGTGATTCTGGGAGAGAACCCTGTGATACTGGTAGAGAACCCTGTGATAGAACCCTGTGATACTGGGAGAGAATCCTGTGATAGAACCCTGTGATACTGGGAGAGAACCCTGTGATACTGGGAGAAAACCCTGTGATACTGGGAAAGAACCCTGTGATAGAACCCTGTGATACTGGGAGAAAACCCTGTGATACTGGGAAAGAACCCTGTGATTCTGGGAGAGAACCCTGTGATACTGGTAGAGAACCCTGTGATAGAACCCTGTGATACTGGGAGAGAATCCTGTGATACTGTGATAGAACCCTTTGATACTGGGAGAGAACCTTGTGGTACTGGGAGAGAACCCTGTGGTACTGGGAGAGAACCTTGTGATACTGAGAGAGAACCCCGTGATACTGGGAGAGAACCCTGTGATACTGAAAGAGAAACCTGAGATACTGAGAGAGAACCACATGATACTGGGAGAAAACCCTGTGATAGAACCCTGTGATACTGGGAGAGAACCCTGTGATACTGGGAAAGAACCCTGTGATTCTGGGAGAGAACCCTGTGATACTGGGAGAGAACCCTGTGATAGAACCCTGTGATACTGGGAGAGAACCCTATGATACTGGGAGAAAACCCTGTGATACTGGGAGAGAACCCTGTGATACTGGGAGAGAACCATGTGATACTGGGAGAGAACCCAGTGATACTGGGAGAGAACCCCGTTATACTGAGAGAGAACCCCATGATACTGGGAGAGAACCCTGTGATACTGGGAGAGAACCCTGTGATAGAACCCTGTGATACTGGAAGAGAACCCCATGATACTGGGAGAGAACCCTGTGATACTGGGAGAGAACCCTGTGATACTGGGAGAGAACCCTGTGATACTGGGAGAGAACCCCGTGATACTGGGAGAGAACCCTGTGATACTGGGAGAGAACCCTGTGATACTGGGAGAGAACCCCATGATACTGGGAGAGAACCCTGTGATACTGGGAGAGAACCCTGTGATACTGGGAGAGAACCCCATGATACTGGGAGAGAACCCTGTGATACTGGGAGAGAACCCTGTGATACTGGGAGAGAACCCTGTGATACTGGGAGAGAACCCTGTGATACTGGGAGAGAACCCCATGATACTGGGAGAGAACCATGGAGAATTAATGACTAAACTGTTAACCTTTGAGTTGATTCTGTTTTAACCCTGTAACCACCTACCAACATCACCACTCTACCAGTCCCTCTCTCCCTCCCTCCAAACACACCCTACCCTGTCCCCAACCTACCAACATCACCACTATACCAGTCCCTCTCTCTCTCCCACCAAACACACCCTACCCTGTCCCCAACCTACCAACATCACCACTATACCAGTCCCTCTCTCCCTCCCTCCAAACACACCCTACCCTGTCCCCAACCTACCAGCATCACCACTATACCAGTCCCTCTCTCTCTCCCCCAAACACACCCTACCCTGTCCCCAACCTACCAGCATCACCACTATACCAGTCCCTCTCTCTCTCCCCCAAACACGCCCTAACCTGTCCCCAACCTACCAGCATCACCACTATACCCGTCCCTCTCTCCCCCAAACACACCCTACCCTGTCCCCAACCTACCAACATCACCACTATACCAGTCCTCTCTCCCCCAAACACACCCTACCCTGTCCCCAACCTACCAACATCACCACTATACCAGTCCCTCTATCCCTCCATCCAAACACACCCTACCCTGTCCCCAACCTACCAGCATCACCACTATACCAGTCCCTCTCTCTCTCCGCCCAAACACACCCTACCCTGTCCCCAACCTACCAACATCACCACTATACCAGTCCTCTCTCTCTCCCTCCAAACACACCCTACCCTGTCCCCAACCTACCAACATCACCACTATACCAGTCCCTCTCTCCCCCAAACACACCCTACCCTGTCCCCAACCTACCAACATCACCACTATACCAGTCCCTCTCTCTCCCCCAAACACACCCTACCCTGCCCCAACCTACCAGCATCACCAATATACCAGTCCCTCTCTCCCCCAAACACACCCTACCCTGTCCCCAACCTACCAGCATCACCACTATACCAGTCCCTCTCTCCCCCAAACACACCCTACCCTGTCCCCAACCTACCAACATCACCACTATACCAGTCCCTCTCTCCCCCAAACACACCCTACCCTGTCCCCAACCTACCAACATCACCACTATACCAGTCCCTCTCTCTCTCCAAACACACCCTACCCTGTCCACATCACCACTATACCAGTCCCTCTCTCCCCCAAACACACCCTACCCTGTCCCCAACCTACCAACATCACCACTATACCAGTCCCTCTCTCTCTCCCACCAAACACACCCTACCCTGTCCCCAACCTACCAACATCACCACTATACCAGTCCCTCTCTCCCCCAAACACACCGTACCCTGTCCCCAACCTACCAGCATCACCACTATACCAGTCCCTCTCTCCCCCAAACACACCCTACCCTGTCACCAACCTACCAACATCACCACTATACCAGTCCCTCTATCCCTCCCTCCAAACACACCCTACCCTGTCCCCAACCTACCAACATCACCACTATACCAGTCCCTCTCTCTCCCTCCAAACACACCCTACCCTGTCCCCAACCTACCAACATCACCACTATACCAGTCCCTCTCTCCCCCAAACACACCCTACCCTGTCCCCAACCTACCAACATCACCACTATACCAGTCCTCTCTCTCTCCCTCCAAACACACCCTACCCTGTCCCCAACCTACCAACATCACCACTATACCAGTCCCCTCTCTCTCCCTCCAAACACACCCTACCCTGTCCCCAACCTACCAACATCACCACTATACCAGTCCCTCTATCCCCCCAAACACACCCTACCCTGTCCCCAACCTACCAGCATCACCACTATACCAGTCCCTCTCTCCCTCCCTCCAAACACACCCTACCCTGTCCCCAACCTACCAACATCACCACTATACCAGTCCCTCCATCCCTCCGTACCTCTTCTTCTCTTTCCGGCAGATGAGGAGTTAAAAGCTAATTTGGTAAAAGAGACACAGCATGTTGGAGCCAAACACAGATCAATAATGGGATTTAATAAGGACAGCTCTTTTATTCTTTCCTGCGATGATGGCCGTTCTCCTCTCCTCTCCTCCCCCTCCCATCCCCTCCCCCTCCCCTCCACTCCTCTGCTCCCCGGCACCCTGACACATGTCTTCTACTACACACACACACACACACACACACACACACACACACACTCTGTCTAATATGCGAGGGGACTCTAGTGGGTAATTAACTTACAATGATGTTGGACGAGGGATCGAGGGAGAGAGGGAGGAGTTGGAGGGAGAGAGGGAGGTGGGGGAAGGGATGAGGGAGAGAGAGGGAGGAGAGAGCGGGAATAGATGGATTGATGTAGTAGGACTGTGTTAAACTGCCATGTAATGAAATCTCTCTCTTGTCCCCGTTAGGTGCAGGGACGTGCAGCTCTGAGTGTGTGTTTGTGTGTGTTATAATGCCAATATATCCTCCTAATCACTTTAATACAGGTTACCAACATATTCAGATAACCACATATTTTCATTAAAAACATTACTTTGACACATTTATTCATACTATTTCATCCTCCCACAAGATATAGTCCCGACATAAATCTAAGGCTGCTACCCAAACAGACATAAATCTAGGGTTGCTACCCAAACAGACATAAATCTAGGGTTGCTACCGAAACAGACATAAATCTAGGGTTGCTACCCAAACAGACATAAATCTAGGGTTGCTACCCAAACAGACATAAATCTAAGGCTGCTACCCAAACAGACATAAATCTAGGGTTGCTACCCAAACAGACATAAATCTAAGGCTGCTACCCAAACAGACATAAATCTAAGGTTGCTACCCAAACAGACATAAATCTAGGGTTGCTACCCAAACAGACATAAATCTAGGGTTGCTACCCAAACAGACATAAATCTAGGGTTGCTACCCAAACAGACATACATCTATGGTTGCTACCCAAACAGACATAAATCTAGGGTTGCTACCCAAACAGACATAAATCTAAGGCTGCTACCCAAACAGACATAAATCTAGGGTTGCTACCCAAACAGACATAAATCTAGGGTTGCTACCCAAACAGACATAAATCTAGGGTTGCTACCGAAACAGACATAAATCTAGGGTTGCTACCCAAACAGACATAAATCTAGGGTTGCTACCCAAACAGACATAAATCTAGGGTTGCTATCGAAACAGACATAAATCTAGGGTTGCTACCGAAACAGACATAAATCTAGGGTTGCTACCGAAACAGACATAAATCTAGGGTTGCTACCCAAACAGACATACATCTATGGTTGCTACCCAAACAGACATAAATCTAGGGTTGCTACCCAAACAGACATAAATCTAAGGCTGCTACCCAAACAGACATAAATCTAGGGTTGCTACCCAAACAGACATAAATCTAGGGTTGCTACCCAAACAGACATAAATCTAGGGTTGCTACCCAAGCTGGCTGGTTGTTCGTTCGATCGGTTCAGTTGCCAGAGACACGACCCAGTCGTTCAGTCTTGTTGTTCTGTATCTATGGACGAGACCCAGTCGTTCAGTCTTGTTGTTCTGTATCTATGGACGAGACCCAGTCGTTCAGTCTTTTTGTTCTGTATCTATGGACGCGACCCAGCCAACAACACAGCCAACAACACAGCCAACAACACAGCCAACAACACAGCTAACAACACAGCTAACACAGCTAACAACACAGCCAACAACACAGCCAACAACACAGCAACAACACAGCCAACAACACAGCCAACAACACAGCTAACAACACAGCCAACAACACAGCCAACAACACAGCTAACAACACAGCCAACAACACAGCTACAACACAGCTAACAACACAGCCAACAACACAGCCAACAACACAGCTAACAACACAGCCAACAACACAGCCAACAACACAGCTAACAACACAGCCAACAACACAGCTACAACACAGCTAACAACACAGCCAACAACACAGCAACAACACAGCTAACAACACAGCTAACAACGCAGCCAACAACACAGCCAACAACACAGCCAACAACACAGCTAACACAGCTAACAACACAGCCAACAACACAGCCAACAACACAGCCAACAACACAGCTAACACAGCTAACAACACAGCCAACAACACAGCAACAACACAGCTAACAACACAGCCAACAACACAGCTAACAACACAGCTAACAACACAGCTAACAACACAGCTAACAACGCAGCCAACAACACAGCCAACAACACAGCCAACAACACAGCTAACAACACAGCCAACAACACAGCTAACAACACAGCTAACAACACAGCTAACAACACAGCTAACAACGCAGCCAACAACACAGCCAACAACACAGCCAACAACATAGCCAACAACACAGCCAACAACACAGCCAACAACACAGCCAACAACACAGCCAACAACACAGCCAACAACACAGCCAACAACACAGCCAACAACACAGCTAACAACACAGCTAACACAGCTAACAACACAGCTAACAACACAGCCAACAACACAGCCAACAACACAGCCAACAACACAGCCAACAACACAGAGAACAACACAGCCAACAACACAGCTAACAACACAGCCAACAACACAGCCAACAACACAGCTAACAACACAGCCAACAACACAGCTAACAACACAGCTAACAACACAGCCAACAACACAGCCAACAACATAGCCAACAACACAGCTAACAACACAGCTAACAACACAGCCAACAACACAGCTACAACACAGCCAACAACACAGCTAACAACACAGCTAACAACACAGCCAACAACACAGCTAACAACACAGCTAACAACACAGCCAACAACACAGCTAACAACACAGCCAACAACACAGCTAACAACACAGCTAACAACGCAGCCAACAACACAGCCAACAACACAGCTAACAACACAGCCAACAACACAGCCAACAACACAGAGAACACAGCTAACAACACAGCCAACAACACAGAGAACAACACAGAGAACAACACAGAGAACACAGCCAACAACACAGCCAACAACACAGCCAACAACACAGAGAACAACACAGCCAACAACACAGAGAACAACACAGAGAACAACACAGAGAACACAGCCAACAACACAGCCAACAACACAGCCAACAACACAGAGAACAACACAGCCAACAACACAGAGAACAACGCAGAGAACAACGCAGAGAACAACGCAGAGAACAACACAGAGAACAACGCAGAGAACAACACAGAGAACAACACAGAGAACAACACAGAGAACAACACAGAGAACAACACAGAGAACAACACAGCCAACAACACAGCCAACAACACAGAGAACAACACAGCCAACAACACAGCCAACAACACAGAGAACAACACAGCCAACAACACAGAGAACAACACAGCCAACAACACAGAGAACAACGCAGAGAACAACGCAGAGAACAACGCAGAGAACAACACAGAGAACAACGCAGAGAACAACACAGAGAACAACACAGAGAACAACACAGAGAACAACACAGAGAACAACACAGCCAACAACACAGCCAACAACACAGAGAACAACACAGCCAACAACACAGCCAACAACACAGAGAACAACACAGCCAACAACACAGAGAACAACGCAGAGAACAACACAGCCAACAACACAGTCAACAACACAGAGAACAACACAGCCAACAACACAGAGAACAACACAGCCAACAACACAGAGAACAACGCAGAGAACAACACAGCCAACAACACAGTCAACAACACAGAGAACAACACAGCCAACAACACAGAGAACAACACAGCCAACAACACAGAGAACAACGCAGAGAACAACACAGCTAACAACACAGAGAACAACACAGAGAACAACACAGCCAACAACACAGCCAACAACACAGAGAACAACACAGCCAACAACACAGCCAACAACACAGAGAACAACACAGCCAACAACACAGAGAACAACGCAGAGAACAACACAGCCAACAACACAGCCAACAACACAGCTAACAACACAGCTAACAACACAGCCAACAACACAGCCAACAACACAGCTAACAACACAGCCAACAACACAGCCAACAACACAGAGAACAACACAGCTAACAACACAGCCAACAACACAGCTAGCCAACACAGCCAACAACACAGCCAACAACACAGCTAGCCAACACAGCCAACAACACAGCCAACAACACAGCCAACAACACAGCTAACAACACAGCTAACAACACAGCCAACAACACAGCTAACAACACAGCTAACAACACAGCTAACAACACAGCTAACAACACAGCCAACAACACAGCTAACAACACAGCTAACAACACAGCTAACAACACAGCTAACAACACAGCAACAACACAGCCAACAACACAGCTACAACACAGCCAACAACACAGCAACAACACAGCCAACAACACAGCTACAACACAGCAACAACACAGCTACAACACAGCCAACAACACAGCAACAACACAGCCAACAACACAGCAACAACACAGCCAACAACACAGCAACAACACAGCCAACAACACAGCCAACAACACAGCCAACAACACAGAGAACAACACAGAGAACAACACAGAGAACAACACAGAGAACAACACAGAGAACAACACAGAGAACAACACAGAGAACAACACAGAGAACAACACAGAGAACAACACAGCTAACAACACAGCCAACAACACAGAGAACAACACAGCCAACAACACAGAGAACAACACAGCCAACAACACAGAGAACAACACAGCTAACAACACAGCCAACAACACAGAGAACAACAACAACACAGAGAACAACACAGCTAACAACACAGCCAACAACACAGAGAACAACACAGCTAACAACAGCCAACTGAAGCAAAAACAACACAGCTAACACATTTGACCTTTTCAAATTGACTTTTCTTTGTTTATATATCCATAAAAATGATGACAGGTGATTCATGATTTCAACTTTGACCTGTTTCTTTGTTTATATATCCATAAAAATGATGACAGGTGATTCATGATTTCAACTGGCTGAGAAATTCTGTCTGTCTGTCTGTCTGTCTGCCAGCATGTCTGCCAGCCTGTCTGTCTGTCTGTCTGTCTGTCTGTCTGCCAGCCTGTCTGCCAGCCTGTCTGTCTGTCTGCCAGCCTGCCAGCCTTTCTGTCTGTCTGTCTGTCTCGACTCCTGACTTGTTTCGTTTCTACGGGACAGCTGGAGATTTAATTTGAACATTGAAACAATGTTGCAAATGTCAGAGAGACAGACAACAAAGGTTTATAAAAATCACCGCTGTTGAAAACGAAATGTGAGATAAATGTCAAGATGCTTTTTATAGTGGAGATCAAAGTTTATAAATTGCCTGGCTGGGCTGATGAGACAGTGGACTGCAGCAGTCAGAACGGAACCGAGTATAATAGGCAGACCGGTGGTAACTTGTGGAATAGACAACGGCTAGAATGCGGTTTTAACCAATCAGCGTTCAGGATTAGATCCACCCGTTGTATATTGAAGAAAGACCAAGTCAGCTAAAAGCTCATTGCACTGTTTGTGTTAAATAACAGACAGTATTGTACTGAAGAGGGGTAAATAACAGACAGTATTGTACTGAAGAGGGGTAAATAACAGACAGTATTGTACTGAAGAGGGGTAAATAACAGACAGTATTGTACTGAAGAGGGGTAAATAACAGACAGTATTGTACTGAAGAGGGGTAAATAACAGACAGTATTGAAGAGGGTAAATAACTGTATTGTACTGAAGGGGTAAATAACAGACAGTATTGTACTGAAGAGTAAATAACAGACAGTATTGTACTTTAACAGACAGTATTGTACTGAAGAGGGTTTGGTATTTCATTAGGATCCTCTTTAGCTGTTGCTAAAGCAGGAGCTACTCTTCCTGGGGATCCACACAGAACACAGAACACAGAACCCAGAACATTAGTAGACAAGAACAGCTCAAGGACAGAACTCCATACCGTTTTAAAGGCACATGTAGCCTACATATCAATACACACAGACTATCTACTGTAGGTCCAACAGGGAGAGGCGTTGTGCCGTGAGGTGTTGCTTTATCTGTTTTCTGAGACCTGGTCTGCTGTTTATTTGATCAATATGAGATGGAAGGAAGTGCCATGCAATAAGGGCTCTCTATATAATACTGTACGTTTATCTTGAATTTGTTCTGGATTTGGGGACTGTGAAAAGACCCCTGGTGGCATGTCTGGTGGGGTAAGTGTGTGTGTCAGAGCTGTGTGAAAGTTTGGGATATTCAACACATTAATGTTCATTATAAACAGAAGAAGTGATGTAGTCAGTCTTCCCTCCTCTTAACCAAGAGAGAGACTGGCATGAATAGTATTAATATCAGCTCTCTGATTACTATACATAATGGTTAAATTGGTCAGTACTGTACTGAAGAGGGTTAATAATGGTTAAATGGGTCAGTATTGTACTGAGAGGGTTAAATAATGGTTAAATGGGTCAGTATTGTACTGAGAGGGTTAAATAATGGTTAAATGGGTCAGTATTGTAATGATGTATCTCAGAATCTCTAAGAGAGAAACACACAGGCAGAGGAAACATCAAGTCAAACCTTTTAGCCACATGCTTATTATATCACTACATGGAAGAGGGGGGGAGGGGATGGAGGGAGAGAGGGAGTGAGAGAGGGAGAGAGAGAGGGAGAGAGAGAGAGAGAGAGAGAGACAGAGAGAGAGAGAGAGAGAGAGAGAGAGAGAGAGAGAGAGAGAGAGAGAGAGAGAGACAGAGAGAGAGAGAGAGAGGGAGAGAGAGGGGAGAGAGAGAGGGAGAGAGAGAGAGAGAGAGAGAGAGAGAGAGAGAGAGAGAGAGAGAGAGAGAGAGAGAGAGAGAGAGAGAGAGAGAGAGAGAGAAAGGAGGCTGTCACAGTGTGGGACCAGGGAGAGAGAGAGAGAGAGAGAGAGGCTGTCACAGTGTGGGACCAGGGAGAGAGAGAGAGGGAGAGAGAGAGAGAGAGAGAGAGAGAGAAAGGAGGCTGTCACAGTGTGGGACCAGGGAGAGAGAGAGAGAGAGAGGCTGTCACAGTGTGGGACCAGGGAGAGAGAGGGAGAGAGAAAGGGAGAGAGGGGGAGAGAGAGAGAGAGAGGCTGTCACAGTGTGGGACCAGGGAGAGAGGGAGAGAGAGAGAGAGAGAGAGAGAGAGAGAGAGAGAGAGAGAGAGAGAGAGAGAGAGAGAGGAGGCTGTCACAGTGTGGGACCAGGAGAGAGAGAGAGAGGGGCTGTCACAGTGTGGGACCAGGAAGAGAGAGAGGACACAGTGTGGGACCAGGGAGAGAGAGAGAGAGAGAGGAGGCTGTCACAGTGTGGGACCAGGGAACATCACCAACAGATAAACTGACACACCCCCCTTTCCTTAGCACGTTGATTCACACCCTCCTCCTCAACCTAACATCCCCACACTACACACATCTGACGCATCTCTCCATCTTTTATCCAATCATCTGCTCTGTTTCACTCACATTATGACTTCAGTCTTTCTCTCCCATTTGCTCTCCCTCCCTCACTTTCTCCCTCTCCCTCTCCCTTCCTCCCTTACTTTCTCCCTCTCCCTCCGTCACTTCCTCCCTCTCCCTCCCTCACTTCCTCCCTCTCTCTCCATCACTTTCTCCCTCTCCCTCTCCCTTCCTCCCGCACTTTCTCCCTCTCCCTTCCTCCCTCACTTTCTCCCTCTCCCTCTCCCTTCCTCCCTCTCCCTCCCTCACTTTCTCCCTCTCCTTCTCCCTTCCTCCCTCTCCCTCTCCCTTCCTCCCTCACTTCCTCCCTCTCCCTCCCTCACTTTCTCCCTCTCCTTCTCCCTTCCTCCCTCACTTCCTCCCTCTCCCTTCCTCCTTCACTTTCTACCTCTCCATCTCCCTTTCTCCCTTCCTCTCTCACTTTCTCCCTCTCCCTCTCCCTCCCTCACTTCCTCCCTCTCCCTTTCTCCTTCACTTTCTATCTCTCCTTCTCCCTTCCTCCCTCACTTTCTACCTCTTCCTCTCGCTTACTCCCTCCCTCCTTTGCTCTCCTGTCTGCTGTTAAATTGTGTAACTGGCACTCTCTTACACACACACACACACACACACACACACACACACACACACACACACACACACACACACACACACACACACACACACACACACACACACACACACACACACACACACACACACACACACACACACGCCTCCAGTTAAACTGTGCAACTGGCAATCTGTCTGGTGACCAGGAAGACACCATATGGACCTGTCTACAGTCCCCATAAACCCTCCCCTCCTCTACTCTCTTCTCCCCTTTCCTCTCCTCTCATCCCTATCTCTTCTTAGATAGGGCTGACCTCTGACCTCCAGCAGCACTTCCTCAACCTGGTGGGGGTGACGGCTGGGGGCCTGTGTCCTCTCTCCTCCTTTTGAAAAAGGTCAAAGGTAAACGAGTAGAGGCGGTGAGGAGAGAGAGTGTTTTCTAAAATCTGCTTGTATGAAATAAGACTCTCCTTCTCATCGGTAAAATGATGTTTGCAGAATGGATCCCAGAATAAATAATGTTTACAGGATGGATCCCCCCAGAATAAATAATGTTAACAGGATGGATCCCAGAATAAATAATGTTAACAGGATGGATCCCCAGAATAAATAATGATCCCAGAATTAACAGGATGGATCCCCCAGAATAAATAATGTTAACAGGATGGATCCCAGAATAAATAATGTTAACAGGATGGTTAACAGGATGGATCCCAGAATAAATTATGTTAACAGAATGGATCCCAGAATAAATGATGTTAACAGGATGGATCCCAGAATAAATAATGTTAACAGGATGGATCCCCCAGAATAAATGATGTTAACAGAATGGATCCCAGAATAAATAATGTTAACAGGATGGATCCCAGAATAAATAATGTTAACAGGATGGATCCCCCAGAATAAATAATGTTAACAGGATGGATCCCAGAATAAATAATGTTAACAGGATGGATCCCCCAGAATAAATAATGTTAACAGGATGGATCCCAGAATAAATAATGTTAACAGGATGGATCCCCCAGAATAAATAATGTTAACAGGATGGATCCCAGAATAAATAATGTTAACAGGATGGATCCCCCAGAATAAATAATGTTAACAGGATGGATCCCCCAGAATAAATAATGTTAACAGGATGGATCCCCCAGAATAAATAATGTTAACAGGATGGATCCCCCAGAATAAATAATGTTAACAGGATGGATCCCAGAATAAATGATGTTAACAGAATGGATCCCCCAGAATAAATAATGTTAACAGGATGGATCCCAGAATAAATAATGTTTACAAGGGGGATGTTTATGAGGTGTAAAGTGAGTTTCTTAGAAAAAGGATTTTAAAGGATGGATGTTTATGGGGTGTAAAGTGAGTTTCTTAGAAAAAGGACTTTTTCCTCCTCAACAAAACAACAGCTGATTGAAAGGGTGTCAGAACCCTGGATGGTGTCTGTTGAGGACGGGAGGAAACAATCTACCGTCTCTCTGTCTTCTCTCTCTCTGCCTGCTAAAAACATGGACATCTCCTCCACCAGTCGACCACTTATCGGGTTCCAGGTCACGGAAGAGAGGCTCTCCACCTCCCCATTCACAGATCTCTCTCTCTCCTCTCTCCTCTCCCTCCTCTCTCCTCTCTCCCTCTCCACCTCCCAAATCACAACTCTCTCTCTCTCCTCACGCTCTCTCTCTCCTCTCTCTCGCTCCACTCTCTCTCTCCCTCTCCACCTCCCCATTCGCAACTCTCTCCTCTCTCCCTCTCTACCTCCCCAGCTCTCTCTCTCCCTCTCCAATTCCCATTTGCAGCTCTCTCTCCTCTCTCACTATCCTCTCTCTCTCTCCAACTCCCTCCTCTCTCTTTCTCCTCTCTCTCCCTCTCTCTCTCTCTCCCTCTCTCTCCTCTCTCTCCTATCTCTCTCCTCTCTCTCTCCCTCCTCTCATTCTCCCAAAATGTCCTATCCCTCGTCAGATTCTGTCTCTACTCCCTCTCTGTTTCCTGTTTCTCACATCTTGACAGTGTTCACTAAACTATTCCCTGTTCTTACGCACTCACACACACACACACACACACACACACACACACACACACGCTCCCTACTGGGTATTGGCCGTATGACCGCAGCTTTCACACCCCTGTTGATATCACAGATAGCAGTGTTTCTCCGAGAAGTCACCTCACACACAGTGTTGGGGTTTAGGGGAATTGATCAATTTAAACCAACTAGCGGAGCTCCAGCTGGCAGACCTACTCCTCACGACATCTACCTGGACAGGTCAAAAACAAAGCTCCTATTTCTTCTCCATATTAGTTTCCTTCAGATCTGTGTCGTCCTCTCAGCCAGGATGGACGTTAGTTCTGAACAACAGGTGGACCTGTACCAGGTTGTCCTCTCAGCCAGGATGGACGTTAGACCTGTACCAGGTTGTCCTCTCAGCCAGGATATTGGGGTACAGGTCGACCTCTGTCAGAGAGTAGCGAGGATATTGGGGTACAGGTCGACCTCTCTGTCAGAGAGTAGCGAGGATATTGGGGTACAGGTCCACCTCTCTGTCAGAGAGTAGCGAGGATATTGGGGTACAGGTCGACCTCTCTGTCAGAGAGTAGCGAGGATATCGGGGTACAAAACAACAAGTCGACCTCTCTGTCAGAGAGTGTGTAAATTAGGCTGTAGACGAGACAGTAGGTAGAGGTTTGACCTAAAGGTTGAACCCCTGTTTGTAAATTAGGCTGTAGACGAGACAGTAGGTAGAGGTTTGACCTAAAGGTTGAACCCCTGTGTGTAAATTAGGCTGTAGACGAGACAGTAGGTAGAGGTTTGACCTAAAGGTTGAACCCCTGTTTGTAAATTAGGCTGTAGACGAGACAGTAGGTAGAGGTTTGACCTAAAGGTTGAACCCCTGTGTGTAAATTAGGCTGTAGACGAGACAGTAGGTAGAGATTTGACCTAAAGGTTGAACCCCTGTTTGTAAATTAGGCTGTAGACGAGACAGTAGGTAGAGGTTTGACCTAAAGGTTGAACCCCTGTTTGTAAATTAGCTGAGACAAACATGTAGGTAGAGGTTTGACCTAGAGGTTGAACCCCTGTTTGTAAATCCAGGCTGTCAGACAAGACAGTAGGTAGAGGTTTGACCTACAAGGTTGAACCCCTGTTTGTAGACTGATTCAACATGATGTTGATTAAAACAGAGTGTTTTTAACACACATCACAACATACACAACACACTCACACACACACACACACAAACACACACACACACACACACACACACACACACACACTAGACACACACACACACACACACAAACACGAGACACACACACACACATACACTACACACACACACACACTAGACACACACACACACACACACACTAGACACACACACACACACACACTAGACACACACACACACACACGCAAACACGAGACACACACACACACATACACTAC
>NW_024609469.1:65000-72500 GCF_018296145.1 Oncorhynchus tshawytscha
ATCTCTTTATTACAGACAGACCTCTCCCCATCTCTTTACTACAGACAGACAGACAGACCTCTCCCCATCTCTTTACTACAGACAGACCTCTCCCCATCTCTTTATTACAGACAGACCTCTCCCCATCTCTTTACTACAGACAGACCTCTCCCCATCTCTTTATTACAGACAGACCTCTCCCCATCTCTTTATTACAGACAGACCTCTCCCCATCTCTTTATTACAGACAGACCTCTCCCCATCTCTTTATTACAGACAGACCTCTCCCCATCTCTTTATTACAGACAGACCTCTCCCCATCTCTTTATTACAGACAGACCTCTCCCCATCTCTTTATTACAGACAGACCTCTCCCCATCTCTTTACTACCATCCCCTCTCTCTCCCCATCTCTTTACTACAGACAGACCTCTCCCCATCTCTTTACTACAGACAGACCTCTCCCCCACAGACAGACCTCTCCCCATCTCTTTACTACAGACAGACCTCTCCCCATCTCTTTTTACAGACAGACCTCTCCCCATCTCTTTATTACAGACAGACCTCTCCCCATCTCTTTACTACAGACAGACCTCTCCCCATCTCTTTATTACAGACAGACCTCTCCCCATCTCTTTATTACAGACAGACCTCTCCCCATCTCTTTATTACAGACAGACCTCTCCCCATCTCTTTATTACAGACAGACAGACCTCTCCCCATCTCTATTACCCATCTCTTTATTACAGACAGACCTCTCCCCATCTCTTTATTACAGACAGACCTCTCCCCATCTCTTTATTACAGACAGACCTCTCCCCATCTCTTTATTACAGACAGACCTCTCCCCAGTTTCCCCATCTCTTTACTACAGACAGAAAACAGACAGACCTCTCCCCATCTCTTTATACTACAGACAGACCTCTCCCCATCTCTTTACTACAGACAGACCTCTCCCCATCTCCTACAGACAGACCTCTCCCCATCTCTTTATTACAGACAGACCTCTCCCCATCTCTTTATTACAGACAGACCTCTCCCCATTCATTACAGACTCTCTCCCCATTCATACAGACAGACCTCTCCCCATTCATTACAGTCTCTCCCATTCTTTATTACAGACAGACCTCTCCCCATCTCTTTATTACAGACAGACCTCTCCCCATCTCTTTATTACAGACAGACCTCTCCCCATCTCTTTATTACAGACAGACCTCTCCCCATCTCTTTATTACAGACAGACCTCTCCTCACCATCTCTACAACCCTTGAAATCTAAATGTTTTGACATGACAGTTTTCATTAGTCTCCTCACCATTCATTAGTCATTCATTAGTCCTCACCATTCATTAGTTCAACTAGTCTCTTCACCATTCATTAGTCTCCTCACCATTCATTAGTCTCCTCACCATTCATTAGTCTCTTCACCATTCATTAGTCTCTTCACCATTGATTAGTCTCCTCACCATTCATTAGTCTCCTCACCATTCATTAGTCTCCTCAACTAGTTCAACAGCCACACCATTCATTAGTCTCCTCACCATTCATTAGTCTCCTCACCATTCATTAGTCTCTTCACCATTCATTAGTCTCCTCAACTAGTTCAACAGCCACACCATTCATTAGTCTCCTCACCATTCATTGGTCCCCTCACCGTTCATTAGTCTCCTCACCGTTCATTAGTCTCCTCACCATTCATTAGTCTCCTCACCATTCATTAGTCTCTTCACCATTCATTAGTCTCCTCAACATTCATTAGTCTCTTCACCAATCATTAGTCTCCTCACCATTCATTAGTCTCCTCAACTAGTTCAACTGCCACACCATTCATTAGTCTCCTCACCATTCATTAGTCTCCTCACCATTCATTAGTCTCCTCACCATTCATTAGTCTCTTCACCATTCATTAGTCTCCTCACCATTCATTAGTCTCTTCACCATTCATTAGTCTCCTCACCATTCATTAGTCTCCTCACCATTCATTAGTCTCTTCACCATTCATTAGTCTCCTCACCATTCATTAGTCTCCTCACCATTCATTAGTCTCCTCACCATTCATTAGTCTCCTCACCATTCATTAGTCTCCTCAACTAGTTCAACAGCCACACCATTCATTAGTCTCCTCACCATTCATTAGTCTCCTCACCATTCATTAGTCTCTTCACCATTCATTTGTCTCCTCAACTAGTTCAACAGCCACACCATTCATTAGTCTCCTCACCATTCATTAGTCCTCACAGTTCATTAGTCTCCTCACCGTTCATTAGTCTCCTCACCATTCATTAGTCTCCTCACCATTCATTAGTCTCTTCACCATTCATTAGTCTCCTCACCATTCATTAGTCTCTTCACCATTCATTAGTCTCCTCACCATTCATTAGTCTTCACCATTCATTAGTCTCCTCACCATTCATTAGTCTCCTCACCATTCATTAGTCTCTTCAACTAGTTCAACAGCCACACCATTCATTAGTCTCCTCAACTAGTTCAACTGCCTCACCATTCATTAGTCTCCTCACCATTCATTAATCTCATCACCATTCATTAGTCTCCTAACCATTCATTAGTCTCCTCACCATTCATTAGTCTCCTCAACTAGTTCAACAGCCACACCATTCATTAGTCTCCTCACCATTCATTAGTCTCCTCACCATTCATTAGTCTCCTCACCATTCATTAGTCTCCTCACCATTCATTAGTCTCCTCACCATTCATTAGTCTCCTCAACTAGTTCAACAGCCACACCATTCATTAGTCTCCTCACCATTCATTAGTCTCCTCACCATTCATTAGTCTCCTCACCATTCATTAGTCTCCTCACCATTCATTAGTCTCCTCACCATTCATTAGTCTCCTCACCATTCATTAGTCTCCTCACCATTCATTAGTCTCCTCACCATTCATTAGTCTCCTCAACTAGTTCAACAGCCTCACCATTCATTAGTCTCCTCACCATTCATTAGTCTCCTCACCATTCATTAGTCTCCTCACCATTCATTAGTCTCCTCACCATTCATTAGTCTCCTCACCATTCATTAGTCTCCTCACCTAGTTCAACAGCCGCATCATTCATTAGTCTCCTCAACTTGTTCAACAGCCACACCATTGTGACATCATTCATTAGTCTCCTCACCTAGTTCAACAGCCGCATCATTCATTAGTCTCCTCAACTTGTTCAACGGCCACACCATTGTGACATCATTCATTAGTCTCCTCAACTTGTTCAACGGCCACACCATTGTGACATCATTCATTAGTCTCCTCAACTTGTTCAACGGCCACACCATTGTGACATCATGCATTAGTCTCCTCAACTTGTTCAACGGCCACACCATTGTGACATCATTCATTAGTCTCCTCAACTTGTTCAACAGCCACACCATTGTGACATCATTCATTAGTCTCCTCAACTTGTTCAACGGCCACAGATTCAGATTCAGGGGAGGTTGAGAACTTAAGGAATGATTTGTATCCAACTACAAAACGCTCTTAGTTTTAGAGATGTTCAAGAACCAGTTTATTACTGGCCACCCATTTCCAAAAACAGACTGCAACTCTTTGTTAAGGGTTTCAGTGATTTCATTCGCTGACACATACTGTTTATGGTTGAATCATCAGCGTACATGGAGACACGCTTTGTTTAATGCCAGAGGCAGGTCATTGGTCAAAAAAATAGAAAAGTAGAAAAGTGAGGGCCTAGAGTGCTGCCCTGTGGTACACCACACCCTACATATTGTCAGGATATGCAGCTGAAGGATAAATTAGAGAGGACGCTTTAAAAAAGACAGCTTTTGTTATGAGGCTTGCTCTCTCCATGTCTCTATACCTCCTTCTACCACTATCTCTTCCCAGGAGAATAATGTTTAATGTAAACATAGTGACAAGGAATGGAGGATAGAGAGAGGGGGAGACAGTGGAACGAGAGAGAGAGTAAGAGAAAAAGGGAGAGAGAGAGAGAGGGAAAGCGAGAGAGGGAGAGGAATGAGAGAGAGAGAGAGAGAGAGAGTTGAGAGAGATCTAAAACACATCCCTACCTCTCCTCTTCATCTCCTCTTCATCTTTTCATCATTATTATAAATAGGTCAATGAGAGGAAGAGAGGGAGGAGGAGGAGGAGAAGAGGGTGAGATGGGGGAAGGGGAAAGAATGGATGAGCTGGTGAGGAGAGGGTGAACCAGAAGAAAGAGGGGAGGAAGATGTGTGGAGGTGTGTAGAAGGTGAATATTTAAACTATATTTTATGAGGCATTGCATTTCTATTCACACGTAGAGCGATCTTTAAAGACTATCTCAATGGTGTTCAACGTGGAAGAATTGTGATGTTTTATTTTCATTGTTTGTTTTCATTTCAAAACAGGCCTCCAGGGGGCAACAGTGAGCACTATTACTGTAAAGTAGGACATTTTTTTATATATATATTTTTATACAAGTCAGTTTAAAAAAAGTATTTTACAATGATGGCCTACCATCCCATGGGTACGCTGGGTTCAATTGTGCGCCGCCCTATGGGACTCCCAATCACGGCCGGTTGTGATACAGCCTGGATTCAAACCAGGGTGTTTGTAGAGACGCCTCTAGCTCTGAGATGCACTGCCTTAGACCACTGTGATACAGCCTGGATTCAAACCAGGGTCTGTAGTGACCCTCTAGTACTGAGAGGCAGTGCCTTAGACCACTGTGATACAGCCTGGATTCAAACCAGGGTGTTTGTAGAGACGCCTCTAGCTCTGAGATGCACTGCCTTAGACCACTGTGATACAGCCTGGATTCAAACCAGGGTCTGTAGTGACCCTCTAGTACTGAGAGGCAGTGCCTTAGACCACTGTGATACAGCCTGGATTCAAACCAGGGTCTGTAGTGACCCTCTAGTACTGGGAGGCAGTGCCTTAGACCACTGTGATACAGCCTGGATTCAAACCAGGGTGTTTGTAGAGACGCCTCTAGTACTGAGAGGCAGTGCCTTAGACCGCTGCGCCACTCGAGAGCCCTAACTACCCACAAAAAAACAAATATTATGGTGTATTATGGGATAAATACTGTAGTATTTACTGTAGTGTTTAGGGAGACTACAGTCTGTAGTGAATACTGTAGTGTTTAGGGAGACTACAGTCTGTAGTGAATACTGTAGTGTTTTGGGGGACTACAGTCTGTAGTGAATACTGTAGTGAATACTGTAGTGTTTGTGGGGACTACAGTCTGTAGTGAATACTGTAGTGAATACTGTAGTGTTTGTGGAGACTACAGTCTGTAGTGAATACTGTAGTGAATACTGTAGTGTTTAGGGAGACTACAGTCTGTAGTGAATACTGTAGTGTTTGTGGGGAGTACAGTCTGTAGTGAATACTGTAGTGTTTAGGGAGACTACAGTCTGTAGTGAATACTGTAGTGTTTAGGGAGACTACAGTCTGTAGTGAATACTGTAGTGTTTAGGGAGACTACAGTCTGTAGTGAATACTGTAGTGAATACTGTAGTGTTTGTGGGGAGTACAGTCTGTAGTGAATACTGTAGTGTTTAGGGAGACTACAGTATATAGTGAATACTGTAGGTTTAGGGAGACTACAGTCTGTAGTGAATACTGTAGTGTTTAGGGAGACTACAGTATATAGTGACTACTGTAGTGTTTGTGGGGAGTACAGTCTGTAGTGAATACTGTAGTGAATACTGTAGTGTTTGTGGAGACTACAGTCAGTAGTGAATACTGTAGTGTTTGTGGGGACTACAGTCTGTAGTGAATACTGTAGTGTTTAGGGAGACTACAGTATATAGTGAATACTGTAGTGTTTGTGGGGAGTACAGTCTGTAGTGAATACTGTAGTGAATACTGTAGTGTTTTGGGGGACTACAGTCTGTAGTGAATACTGTAGTGTTTGTGGGGGACTACAGCCTGTAGTGAATACTGTAGTGTTTAGGAGACTACAGTCTGTAGTGAATACTGTAGTGTTTAGGGAGACTACAGTCTGTAGTGAATACTGTAGTGTTTAGGGAGACTACAGTCTGTAGTGAATACTGTAGTGAATACTGTAGTGTTTGTGGAGACTACAGTCTGTAGTGAATACTGTAGTGAATAATGTAGTGTTTGTGGAGACTACAGTCTGTAGTGAATACTGTAGTGTTTAGGGAGACTACAGTCTGTAGTGAATACTGTAGTGTTTAGGGAGACTACAGTCTGTAGTGAATACTGTAGTGTTTAGGGAGACTACAGTCTGTAGTGAATACTGTAGTGTTTAGGGAGACTACAGTCTGTAGTGAATACTGTAGTGTTTAGGGAGACTACAGTCTGTAGTGAATACTGTAGTGAATACTGTAGTGTTTAGGGAGACTACAGTATATAGTGAATACTGTAGTGTTTTGGGGGACTACAGTCTGTAGTGAATACTGTAGTGAATACTGTAGTGTTTAGGGAGACTACAGTCTGTAGTGAATACTGTAGTGTTTGTGGGGACTACAGTCTGTAGTGAATACTGTAGTGAATACTGTAGTGTTTGTGGAGACTACAGTCTGTAGTGAATACTGTAGTGTTTGTGGAGACTACAGTCTGTTGTGAATACTGTAGTGTTTGTGGGGACTACAGTCTGTAGTGAATACTGTAGTGAATACTGTAGTGTTTGTGGGGACTACAGTCTGTAGTGAATACTGTAGTGTTTGTGGGGACTACAGTCTGTAGTGAATACTGTAGTGTTTGTGGAGACTACAGTCTGTAGTGAATACTGTAGTGTTTGTGGAGACTACAGTCTGTTGTGAATACTGTAGTGTTTGTGGGGAGTACAGTCTGTAGTGAATACTGCAGTGAATACTGTAGTGTTTGTGGGGACTATAGTCTGTAGTGAATACTGTAGTGTTTGTGGGGAGTACAGTCTGTAGTGAATACTGTAGTGAATACTGTAGTGAATACTGTAGTGTTTGTGGGGGACTAAAGTCTGTAGTGAATACTGTAGTGAATACTGTAGTGTTTGTGGGGACTAAAGTCTGTAGTGAATACTGTAGTGAATACTGTAGTGTTTGTGGAGACTACAGTCTGTAGTGAATACTGTAGTGTTTGTGGGGACTACAGTCTGTAGTGAATACTGTAGTGTTTGTGGAGACTACAGTCTGTAGTGAATACTGTAGTGTTTGTGGAGACTACAGTCTGTAGTGAATACTGTAGTGTTTGTGGGGAGTACAGTCTGTAGTGAATACTGCAGTGAATACTGTAGTGTTTGTGGGGAGTACAGTCTGTAGTGAATACTGTAGTGAATACTGTAGTGAATACTGTAGTGTTTGTGGGGGACTAAAGTCTGTAGTGAATACTGTAGTGAATACTGTAGTGTTTGTGGGGGACTAAAGTCTGTAGTGAATACTGTAGTGAATACTGTAGTGTTTAGGGAGACTACAGTCTGTAGTGAATACTGTAGTGAATACTGTAGTGTTTGTGGAGACTACAGACTGTAGTGAATACTGTAGTGTTTTGGGGGACTACAGTCTGTAGTGAATACTGTAGTGTTTAGGGAGACTACAGTATATAGTGAATACTGTAGTGTTTTGGGG
>NW_024609469.1:85000-92500 GCF_018296145.1 Oncorhynchus tshawytscha
ATCTAGGAACACCAGGTCACATTATCTAGGTACACCAAATCACATTATCAGGTTCTCTCATGTTATCTTGGTACAAAATCACACTTATCTTGGTACACCAAATCACATTATCTTGGTACACAAATCCAATCTTGGTACAGCAAATAAAGCACACTGAACTGTACAAATACATTATCTTGGTACCTAAAACACACTGAACTGTACTACATCTAAAACACACTGAACTGTACTACACCTAAAACACACTGAACTGTACTACACCAAACACACTGAACTGTACTACACCCTAAAACACACTGAACTGTACTACACCTAACACACTGAACTGTAGTACACCTAAAACACACTGAACTGTACTACACCTAACACACTGAACTGTACTACACCCTAAAACACACTGAACTGTACTACACCCTAAAACACACTGAACTGTACTACACCTAAAACACACTGAACTGTACTACACCCTAAAACACACTGAACTGTACTACACACCTAAAACACACTGAACTGTACTACACCTAAAACACACTGAACTGTACTACACCCTAAAACACACTGAACTGTACTACACCCTAAAACACACTGAACTGTACTACACCTAAAACACACTGAACTGTACTACACCTAACACACTGAACTGTACTACACCTTAAAAACACTGAACTGTACTACACCTAAAACACACTGAACTGTACTACACTAAAACACACTGAACTATACTACACCTAAAACTCATACTGCTCATACTGTAAATACACTGTTCATACTGCTCATACTGCTCATACTGTTCATACTGTTCATACTGCTCATACTGTTCATACTGCTTATACTGCTCATACTGCTCATACTGCTCACTACTGCTCATACTGTTCATACTGCTCATACTGTTCATACTGCTTATACTGCTCATACTGCTCATACTGCTCATACTGCTCATACTGTTCATACTGCTCATACTGCTCATACTGTTCATACTGTTCATACTGCTCATACTGCTCATACTGTTCATACTGCTCATACTGTTCATACTGCTCATACTGCTCATACTGTTCATACTGCTCATACTGCTCATACTGTTCATACTGCTCATACTGCTCATACTGGTCATACTGGTCATACTGGTCATACTGCTCATACTGTTCATACTGTTCATACTGTTCATACTGTTCATACTGCTCATACTGCTCATACTGTTCATACTGTTCATAGTGTTCATACTGCTTATACTGCTCATACTGCTCATACTGTTCATACTGCTCATACTGCTCATACTGTATTTGTTTCTATGTTACGTTTTACCGTATAACGTTCTGGTTGTATAGTCTGCCCTGTATTTTAGATGTTGAAAAATAAACATTCTCAAACGTTTGGACACACCTACTCATTCCAGGGTTTTTGTTCATTTTTTATTATGTTCTACATTGTAGAATATTAGTGAAGCATTCCAGGTGACTACCTCATGAAGCTGGTTGAGAATGCCAAGAGTGTGCAAAAGCTGTCATCAACAGAAAGGTTGCTACTTTGAAGTATCTAAAAACCTAAAATATATTTTGATTTGTTTAACACTTTTTGGTTACTACATGATTCCATATGACTGGTACTGTAGCTGAATGTCTAACATCTATTTGAGCCTTGCACAGCTTATATAAATATATTCTGTGAATCCATACAGGCAGACAAATGTTTAAAAAATAAATTGATAGAAAAGATCCATATTTAATTCAGGGTGGTAACACATAATGTCAGGCTGAGCCACACTGGCACGGTGGGCTGGATAAGCTGAGACTCTTTGTGCTTGTGGTGAAGAATGATATTTTCCTGTCTAAGTGTAACAGGACAGGAAGATCTACATTATAAACCTAACAGGAAGATCTACATTTAAACCTAACAGGAGGGTATCTACATTATAAACCTAACAGGACAGACAGACATTGTAAACCTAACAGGAAGTACTACATTAAACCTGGGAATAAGTACCGACAGGACAGTATCTACATTATAAACCTAACAGGACAGTATCTACAGTCTAAACCTAACAGGATCTACATCTATCAGGACAGTCTAAACCTAACAGGACAGTATCTACATCTAAACCTAAAGGACCTAACAGGACAGTATCTACATTATAAACCTAACAGGACAGGATCTACATTATAAACCTAACAGGACAGTATCTACATTATAAACCTAACAGGACAGGACAGTATCTACATTATAAACCTAACAGGACAGTATCTACATTCTAAACCTAACAGGACAGTATCTACATTATAAACCTAACAGGACAGTATCTACAGTACATTATAAACCTAACAGGACAGTATCTTGGTATAAACCTCAACCGGACAGGACAGTATCTACAGTCTAAACCTAACAGGACAGTATCTACATTATAAACCTAACAGGACAGGACAGTATCTACAGTCTAAACCTAACAGGACAGTATCTACAGTCTAAACCTAACAGGACAGTATCTACAGTCTAAACCTAACAGGACAGTATCTACAGTCTAAACCTAACAGGACAGTATCTACATTATAAACCTAACAGGACAGTATCTACAGTCTAAACCTAACAGGACAGTATCTACAGTCTAAACCTAACAGGACAGTATCTACATTCTAAACCTAACAGGACAGTATCTACATTATAAACCTAACAGGACAGTATCTACAGTCTAAACCTAACAGGACAGTATCTACATTATAAACCTAACAGGACAGTATCTACAGTCTAAACCTAACAGGACAGTATCTACATTATAAACCTAACAGGACAGTATCTACAGTCTAAACCTAACAGGACAGTATCTACAGTCTAAACCTAACAGGACAGTATCTACATTATAAACCTAACAGGACAGTATCTACATTCTATCGCAACCATGCCGTGCTTGGTAGTCCCCATCGTGAAGCCCACAATTGGCCCAGCTTCATCCGGGTTTAGGGTTTGGCCGGGGTAGTCCGTCATTGTAAATAAGAATATGTTATTATCTGACTTGCTTAGTTAAATAAAGGTTCAATTAAACATTTTAAATTGTAAACCCAGTGGGGTTTTTTTTTTTTTTTAAACCTAAGCATTTTTGCTGCACCTGTGATAACAATAATAATAATGTGCTATGAATGCCAGGACTTTGTATCTAAACCTAACAGGACAGTATCTACAGTCTAAACCTAACAGGACAGTATCTACATTATAAACCTAACAGGACAGTATCTACAGTCTAAACCTAACAGGACAGTATCTACATTCTAAACCTAATGCCAGGACTTTGTGGTTCACTATGAGACAAATGCACTGGAAGTGGAAACTCAACTCAACTCTACCAGTGTAATGTTGTTAATATAGTAATGACTGTATCTCCTAGTTCTGGTGTCAATAAGACATGAACTAGGACATTTTCTACCAGTCTGTTCCTGTTCTCTCCTCTCCCCGGTCTCACAGGGGACTCTCTTTCAATCCCTCTCTCTCCCTCTCTCCCTCTCTCTCCTTCTCCTTCTCTCTCTTTCTCTCTCTCACCCCCTCTTTCCCCTTTCTCTCTCCCTCTCTCTCCCTCTCTCTCCTTCTCTCTTTCAATCCCTCTCTCTCCCTCTCTCTCCTTCTCTCTCTCTCTTTCTCTCTCTCTCCCCTTTCTCCCTCTCTCTCTCTCTCTCCCCTCTTTCCCCTTTCTCTCTCTCTCCCCTTTCTCCCTCTCTCTCTCTCTCCCCCTCTTTCCCCTTTCTCTCTCTCTCTCCCTCTCTCTCCTTCTCTCTCTCTCCCCCTCTTTCCCCTTTCTCCCTCTCTCTCTCCACCCCCTCTCACTCTCTCTCTCCACCCGCCTCTCGCTCTTTCTCTCCCACCCCCTCTCGGCTCTCTCTCTCTCCACCCCCTCTCTGCTCTCTCTCTCCCCTCTCTTTCTCTCTCCCTCTCTCTCCCCCTCTTTCCCCTCTCTCTCTTTCCCCCTCTCTGTCTCCCACACTCTGTCCCCTCTCTCTGTCCCCTCTCTCTCTCTCCCCCTCTTTCCCCTCTCTCCCTCCCTCCCCTCTCTCCCTCTCTCCCTCTCTCCCTCCCTCCCCTCTCCCCCTCTCCCTCCCTCCCCCCTCTCCCTCCCTCCCTCCCCCTCTCCCTCCCTCCCCCTCTCCTCCCCTCCCCCTCCCCCTCTCCCCCCTCCCTCCCCTCCCCCCTCCCTCCCTCTCCCCTCTCTCTCTCCCTCTCTCCCTCCCTCCCTCCCTCCTCCCTTCCAGAACCATTAACAGGTTCTTCCTCTAGTCCCATCCATAATATAGGGTTTTAGAGAAGGTAGGGAGCGAGGGAGAGGCACAAAAGATGTTTAATTCATGTCATTCCTCTTCTCTCTGGTCATTCTCCATCGCCTGTCTTTTGGTACAGCTCACTGCACACGTACTAGGCTACGGCTACCGCTAGGGAAGAGAGCTGTGTATCTAATGGAAGCGCTAGGCTACGGCTACCGCTAGGCTACGGCTACCGCTAGGGAAGAGAGGTGTATCTAATGGAAGCGCTGGGCTATGGCCACCGCTAGGGAAGAGAGGTGTATCTAATGGAAGCGCTGGGCTATGGCCACCGCTAGGGAAGAGAGGTGTATCTAATGGAAGCGCTGGGCTATGGCCACCGCTAGGGAAGAGAGGTGTATCTAATGGAAGCGCTGGGCTATGGCCACCGCTAGGGAAGAGAGCTGTATCTAATGGAAGCGCTAGGCTATGGCCACCGCTAGGGAAGAGAGGTGTATCTAATGGAAGCGCTAGGCTACGGCCACCGCTAGGGAAGAGAGCTGTGTATCTAATGGAAGCGCTAGGCTACGGCCACCGCTAGGGAAGAGAGGTGTATCTAATGGAAGCGCTAGGCTATGGCTACCGCTAGGGAAGAGAGCTGTGTATCTAATGGAAGCGCTAGGCTACGGCCACCGCTAGGGAAGAGAGCTGTGTATCTAATAGAAGCACTAGGGAAGCACTAAAGCGACAAGACGCATGCAGACAGCAGCCTATTCTCATTGTGATTGTGTTATGTTCACTGCAGAACCACTGCGGAGTACTGTGCCGAAAGCAGTGTGAGCGTCTGTGTGTGTGTGTGTGTGTGTGTGTGTGTGTGTGTGTGTGTGTGTGTGTGTGTGTGTGTGTCCGCTCTGCAGCAAGAAAACAGAGGGCTTAAAAGGCGACTTCATTTAGCAATCACATTAGGAGGAGGAGAGTTAAGAGCTGGAGGGGGGGGCAGTGGAGGGATGGGGGTGTTGGAGAGGTGGGGGAGGGGGTAATCTTTCACCTCTCTGTGTTGTGAAAATTGAAAGGCGGCAGGGTAGGGGAGCGTAAAACCCCAAAAAAGCAGGAGTAGAGTCTGCTTCCCAAAGTGCTGCAGTGTGTATTGTGGGGGTGCGAGGGGTGCAGGGGATGAGAGGTGGGATAGGGGGGGGGGGTAATGCGAGGGGTGCAGGGGAGGAGAGGTGGGATAAGGGGGGGTAATGCGAGGGGTGCAGGGGAGGAGAGGTGGGATAAGGGAGGGAGGGGCGCCAAGGAGTGTGACGGCAGAACAGTCTCAGCTGAGACTAGACTGGCAAAGAGTAGAGGGGTCAATATTTACAACATTTAGAGACATAGGGAGACATACAAGGAGAGAGATTAGGAGACAGGCAACAAGAGAGACTGGGAGACATACAAGGAGACAGATTAGGAGACAGGCAAGGAGAGAGACTTGTGAGACAGACAACGAGAGAGACTGGGAGAAAGACAAGGAGATAGATTAGGAGACAGACAAGGGGAGAGACAAGGAGGGAGACTGGGAGACAGACAAGGAGACAGACTGAGAGACAGACAAGGAGAGAGACTGGTGAGACAGACAAGGGGAGAGACTGGGAGACAGACAAGGAGGGAGACTGGGAGACAGACAAGGAGAGAGACTACCTCTGTCCTCCCCTCTCACCTCTGTCCTCCCCTCCCACCTCCCCTCCACCAACAACCATCAACATTATTACCTAGACCAGTAGACCGTCAAAATGCCCCTGAGATGGAGAAAACAAAGCCTGTACCATTAAACAGACCTGAACTAGGCTGATTGGAGTCATGCTGCAGCCTGGGTAAGACAAAGGTACCATAAAACAGACCTGAACTAGACTGATTGGAGTCATGCTGCACCACAGCCTGGGTAAGACAGACCTGAACTAGACTGATTGGAGTCATGCTGCACCACAGCCTCGGTAAGACAGACCTGAACTAGACTGATTGGAGTCATGCTGCACCACAGCCTGGGTAAGACAGACCTGAACTAGACTGATTGGAGTCATGCTGCACCACAGCCTGGGTAAAACAGACCTGAACTAGACTGATTGGAGTCATGCTGACCCACAGCCTGGGTAAGACAGACCTGAACTAGACTGATTGGAGTCATGCTGCACCACAGCCTGGGTAAGACAGACCTGAACTAGACTGATTGGAGTCATGCTGCACCACAGCCTGGGTAAGACAGACCTGAACTAGACTGATTGGGGTCATGCTGCACCACAGCCTGGGTAAGACAGACCTGCACTAGACTGATTGGGGTCATGCTGCACCACAGCCTGGGTAAGACAGACCTGCACTAGACTGATTAGAGTCATGCTGCACCACAGCCTGGGTAAGACAGACCTGAACTAGACTGATTGGAGTCATGCTGCAGCCTGGGTAAGACAGACCTGCACTAGACTGATTAGAGTCATGCTGCACCACAGCCTGGGTAAGACAGACCTGCACTAGACTGATTAGAGTCATGCTGCACCACAGCCTGGGTAAGACAAGACAGACTGATTAGAGTCATGCTGCACCAACTGGGTAAGACAGACCTGCACTAGACTGATTGGAGTCATGCTGCACCACAGCCTGGGTAAGACAGACCTGAACTAGACTGATTGGACTCATGCTGCACCACAGCCTGGGTAAGACAGACCTAAGACAGCTGAACTAGACTGATTGGAGTCATGCTGCACCACAGCCTGGGTACCAAGACAGACCTGAACTAGACTGATTGGACTCATGCTGCACCACAGCCTGGGTAAGACAGACCTGAACTAGACTGATTAGAGTCATGCTGCACCACAGCCTGGGTAAGACAGACCTGAACTAGACTGATTGGACTCATGCTGCACCACAGCCTGGGTAGACAGACAGACCTGAACTAGACTGATTAGAGTCATGCTGCACCACAGCCTGGGTAAGACAGACCTGAACTAGACTGATTGGACTCATGCTGCACCACAGCCTGGGTAAGACAGACCTGCACTAGACTGATTGGAGTCATGCTGCACCACAGCCTGGGTAAGACAGACCTGCACTAGACTGATTGGACTCATGCTGCACCACAGCCTGGGTAAGACAAAGGTACCATTAAACAGACCTGAACTAGACTGATTAGAGTCATGCTGCACCACAGCCTGGGTAAGACAAAGGTACCATTAAACAGACCTGAACTAGACTGATTGGAGTCATGCTGCACCACAGCCTGGGTAAGACAGACCTGAACTAGACTGATTAGACT